>NW_010427714.1:0-15856 GCF_000710305.1 Buceros rhinoceros silvestris | reverse complement strand
CAGCCTATCCTGCCTGTAACAGAGATACCCAGGGCTGTCTTGGATGGCCTTTGGACACCCAGTGTGGGTCCATTCCCACAGGGACTGGCAGCAAAGCCAGCACAGCTGCTCATGGTGTACCAGTGCACAACCAAAGGTCATGCCAACACACCAGGAAAAAAAAAATTGGAAATCACTGTTACCTCTAGTGCAGAAAATTGTTTTCAAGTATAAAAACTTTTTATTTCAGCACCATTTCTATATAGTTGAAGCATCTCAAACTGCCTGAGGTTATCATCACAAACATCAAACGTACAGAGCCGGATTAAATGCGTCAGCAGCTGGCCCAGTCAGATGTCTAAAAGCAATGCCAGTGCTGGAGGAGTAAGTTGCTAACCTGACTACGAGCACCAGAATCCAAGGGCATTGGATGCAAAGGAGAAAAGAAAAATGAGATCGATATATGGATAGTTAAGAAGGAACTAGGCAATTAAAAAGAAAAGAAGAATATATAACTTCTTCACATCAGAAGAGAAATCATCATCCAGGCTATTACATCCCATTAATTTTTTAGCAGTGCTACCCATTCAAGTCAAATATCAGATAGAGAATTTATACTTCTAGTTTTTTGAAGCAAATTTTCTTCCATAAAAAGGAGAACCGACCTAGTAGAAATTCATTTGCAATGGAAAAAGAAAGGGATTCCCTCTGACACACAGCAAATTCAGTGGCAAAACCCTATAAATATTGCAAACCAGTTTCAGCAATACATCTGATTTGAAAATGTCTCAGAAGCCACAGCTTAAAACAAGCCATTAAAGTCAAATAGTTTTGCACTGAAATGTTCAGAAGTAGTGCTTGAGGTTCTTCTTTTTTTATCTCCCCAGTCTGTGACACTTATATCAAAAGCTTGATCTAAACCCCAAAGGGGAAAACACCAACAGTGGCCCTGTTCAAGCTGCAGAAGATTTTTGGACCCCTGCATCAGCTGGAAGTCCAGCTACAAAGTCAGGCTGCTTCTCCAGAGAAGAAGCCAAAATCTTGTCAGTGAGATGCTCACACAAACCCTCTTTGCTTTAAGGCTTAGGGGTTAGTCGTGATCTCCTTGCTCATAGCATAGGAATTTAATAGTCAGAAGGTTGCTTCTCTCTAACCCAACAAAGATTTGACATGAAGCACGGCCCAAATTCCCCAAGCATCTAAATCATTTCAAAGGGAATTCCAACAGTTGAGAAAGGGAGAGCAGTAGCAATTCCGTAAAGCCACAAGAGAGACGCAAAAGAGAGCAACGACAACCCATCAAAGCTATGTCCTGCTCTTTCTGCACAAACTACTTTTATAAATAAAAAGAAAAATAAACCAAACTGCTGCTTGAAATATTCTTTGGGGGTTATATAAGGGACATTTAAAAAAAAAGTTAATTCTTTGCTAAAAGGAAATGTCCTGAACAAAGGTCCTAGAAAGAAAAAAATAGAATAAACAAACTCATTACACAATTGCATACCATTTACTTAAGACCACTGTGATGAATGCGCACAAGCAGTCTTCAGGCAGGTTTGCCCCTGAACTTCCGAATGTATAACTCTTCTGCTCTTAACACTGAACAAAATAAATAAATAAAATTGAATACTGTCTGCATGAGTAACTCCTGATTTAAAATATTTATGGAAGACTATTATCATTACCCCCCACGTGGGTCATCCGCAGTGCAAAGACATTCAGATCCACAACACAAGCTGTAGGGACTAGTAAGACTGAGCATCAGAAGTGTTCTTCGCTATGTGGATCACTCATAACTGCGGGTAGGTTTCAAAACTATCAAAGAAGGGTTCAAACAGTCACAATGGGTTGGTTTGACTGAAGGTTTCAGAGAGGAGTCTGCTCACAAATGTTAACTTGTATTAAAGTATCTACACAAGTTAGATCAGCATAGTTAAAATGAGCCAGAACAATCCTATTACAGCTAGGCTGGCTAGTTTCTCACACAGACAAGCTTAAATTCATACTTAATTAGGTATTTTAAGAAAGCTCAGTAATCTCTAAGATCAGCTTTCTAGAACTGAAGGGACCACCAGCTGCATTTTCAGAAGACAGCGGTGGGGGGGGTGGAAAAACCACACACTTCTGTCTGTAGAAGAGGCCCCACCAGGACCACAGGGGCGCACGGACTCCTCGACAGCCACGGCGTCGTGCAAACCCACATCAGCTGTAGCGGAGGCAAGAGTCTGCCTTTAGCCTCCTGTGCCCTTGCTTGGGGCTGGCTGCAACACCTGGAGCAGCAGCCACATTCCAGGTACCACTAGAAATTTCGCTCACCGTGGCAGATAACAGAAGCACCCTGTAGAAGCAGCTGACTCCCTTATTCTCATAGTAATAGTGATCTTGCAGCCCTTGTCGGCACCACAATCAGTAAAACTGAACCATGGGGCAGGAGCATCCTGTGATCCTCACAACCTCATGGTTAGACTTTGATTTATTTTTTAGTGTTTTCTTCATGAGACAGGGGTTATTTCATGCAAAATGCTTAAGCACACTGGGCCTTCAGATCACCAGCCGAACACCACTTTAAAAACAAATAAATACCAAGAGTATGCCAAGTTATATTTGCCTCCAAAAAAACAACTAAAGAGAGCACTTGAACAAAAGTAGCAGGAGGTTTGCTTTAGGCATCTGGAATGGAAGCAGGTATCACAACTCAAATACAAAGAGAGCCGTAAGTGGAAGCAGGACTCTGGTAACGAGACGGGGAGATTAAAACAGACCTCAGAACAAACCTTCGAAGAGTCTGACGGGAGAAACACAGGGTTTGACAATCACTTTGACATGATTGCAGCTTTAGCTATAGAGATGGAAGGGTATGTATCAGAGTTCAAATTCTCTTGAGGATTTCTACAAATTTTATCTTACTCTGAAAAAAAGAAGTTACACAAAACAACTCTGCCTCGCTTTTGAACGTTTTTTCTGCAGCAAAGCCTGCAGGTACTTCAGTCTCCTCTGGCAATGCTGCACGCTTTCAGCCCCTGAAATTTAGAACGTTTTAAAGTTAAATAGGAATGGGAAATTCAACATTTTAATCTCCACTAGGAGAAACAGTATTTCAAATACCGAAAACATTGGTACAGGTTAACAAAAGACAAATTGATTCAATCTCTTCAAAAACTTGGAAGGGTAGAAATTATCTTCTTTCGTTAACAACTATGGTAGCAATTTTAAAGGAAAGCATCCACTGACAAGTAACACTACTAGATATAACCTGAAAGACAAGATTTAAGGCTAGATTAAGTTTTCTTGGCAAGCTGGAGGAACTCCATCAATATCAACTGTCCAATCCACTTACACAAAGCCAGGACTTGTTTTACGGCGCTGCACAACGCGATCTCAGTTTTGAGCTTGTATTACCTAGGAACGGTGCATCCTACTGAAGCATTGAAGTCCATGGACTTGGCCACATCTTCCATCTCAATGTACCACCAAGCCAAACCAGCAACAATTATCATTCCTGGTCTTGAAATATGCAACAGCACATGCAAGAAGTATGCTCCACTTGATCTGAGAGACAGATCAGATCCCTGCATTTCTTAATTCCTTCAGAAACAGAGTCATCTTTAATGGCCCCAAAAAGAAGCTGTTCCCGCAGCATTTAGCTGTCAGCACTTGATGAAAAAGTACCAATTTTTTCCTGCAGGTATCTAAAGATGAGAAAGAAGAGAATGTGCACCAAGAATTCCTGGAAGGAAAGCAATTACGAGTCAGGGTAGAGTGCAGAGGGAAGAGAGCTTATGTCCTGCAAAGACAAGACTGGAAACAGCATACTAGTGAATTACAGGAAAAACACTCCCTCCTGTCCTGTATGTGTGGGTGCTTTCTTCTTACAGCATCAGCCAGCGCAACTGGCAAGCGCCAGGTCGGGACATCCCACAGCCTTGCCAAAGCTCAGCGTGCGTTGTGCTGCACCCATGCTCTGGGAGCACCCCTGAGCATCCCCCACCCTTATCCACAGGATGGGGGGGGTGAGAAGCAAGTGATCTTTCTCAACACCTGTTATCTTCCAAATTTCACACTGGTTAAAATTCATCAGGCAAGCACTCAGTGGCCAGATACTGCTGCAGGTCAGAGATTGATTTATTTGCCACAGTCAGCTGCGGGGAAGAAGACAACAACAAACCCACGCATATGCAATTGCCTCTCCTTCCCTTATTTCTGGCATCTTCCTATTTTGTGTGGCTTGTGACACCAACAAGCCAACGGAAAGCCCAAAACAAAAGAAGCTGGTCTTTCATGGGCATAAAAGGAGTTATAGTACCTGCTCCCGAAGTACAAACAGGTTCAGACACTTTTTCTTAAAAATATAAAGAGCTTTTCACGTACAATTCCTCCCACCACTTCAAGGTGGCTTTAAAGTACTTGGGGGAAGGAAAGAAGGATGTGCCAAGAGAAGACTGCACATTTGCATCAAAAGTGTATCCACATTTATTAAGGAGATGATTATGATCACCATGCATGAGTGAAAACGGACATCATCATCATGGCTTGGCTTCGCGAGCAAAGATCTGGGAAGGGTTTTTCCCACGCTCACTGCAAGCGATGAGTGCACCCTTCGGGCCTGCGCGGTGGGTTTTTTAGGTGAGGCGCAGCGTGCGCGGAACTGGCTCCACCCTTTACACCTGAGGTTCATCTGCCAGGGCCTAGCGAGCTTGGACGGTGACAGCGAAGTCCTCGGGTCGTGGGTTTGGTTAGAGTGTCCTTCTCTTAGATGGAGCCTTACAGGGCTAAACGAGCTCCATCTGCCCGGGTTTGGAGTCAGAGATGTCCTTCTCCTGGGATGGTGCCCGAAGGCTAGTGAGCCCATCCTGCCCGTGGACACACTTTGTCTGACCCTTCAGCTGAGACCTGTCTGGCTTGGGAGACCCCACCGGAGGCACATGCCACCACCAGCACAGCTCTCAACCTCACAAGGGCACGCAAGCTCCTTCCCCACGGCAAGGGGGTGCCCGTGAAAGAGTCACTGCTCTACCTCCGGCCATCACAGACCCGGGCACGGGGTGGCCGGGGGCTGCCCGGCACGGGGTGGCCGGGGCCTGCCGAGAACGGCAGTCCTGGAGGGGGAAAACAGACAAGAGGCCTCACCAAACACAGCACGCTACATGAGCGGTAGAGGATGACCTCAGAGTGCCTGGTTGAAAGAGGGTCTTCTACAGCTTCACACATGCACCGCTCTCACGTTGGCAGGTCTGTGACCACGGCAAATGGAGGTGGAGGAGGAAGGAAAAGGGAAACCCGAAGCTGGCATACAGAAACATAGTGAAATACTCCCCTCTGGTATTATTCAGGTTAAGACTGCACCTCGATAAATACCTAGGTAACATGAAGATTAAGTGCACAGACATACTAAAAATGAAAAAAAAAAAGTTTTCTTACTTTCTGCAAAACTTGAGACTCAATCATCAACTTGGGACAACTTGTTTTTTCTATCCATAAGGAGGAGAACTCCAGAGACCCCAACTCAAGCTGGTTTAACAAACTTCTAACTTCTTGTCTCCCCAAGAGCTTATGTATGTTTTTAATCACTTCAGAAACAGAGATCATCTTAACACCTGAAAACCTGACCATGAATACAGTTAGAGCTCTCACTAAGGCAATGGTGAGTAAATTACTCCTTTTCTCAAAGACCAAACCAGGCCTAGAAACAAAACAAGTCAAGCACAGATTTTCTCAGAAACAGACTAGTGCCCACATTGTGACCTGTTGGTGCTGGCTGATTTCCTTTGTGCAGTTCTACCTGACTGATCTTCCTCTTCTCCAGTTGTTCGTGTTTGCCCTAGTTGTAAGATTAAGGTATCAGTTTACTCTCAGTAACTCCTACAGAATATACTCAGGCCTCTCTCACTGCATATTCAGCTCCAAGCCATTTTTGGCACAGATCTCTAAAGGAAGCAGAGGTACGACTGACAGCCGAAACCAAGAAAATAATTTAGTGACATGAAGAGAGATGCTTAGCTTAGCAGTTCGGCTAATGAGCACACTGGTGCTGGAAAAGCCACATGCAGATTTCAGGCAGGGCAACACTCTTGGGTAACTTTCAAAATGCTTGACAACTCTTATTGCTTCCTTGGAAACGCTTCAAAAGTACAAACAATAAAGCAATTTCCAGCTTCAGCTTGAGAGAATGTATTTATCCTTCTAAAGACAGACACTAGCGCTAAAAAGAAACTTCTGTCCATCATAGGCGTTATGTCGAATCCTCAGCATTTCCATAATTTATTTCCTTCATTCCCACACAGGGCGTGAACCCAGCAGCTTCAGCAGATAGCATCCTTGCAGTCAAAAACCATATGTGTGCACAAATGGGCTCACATAATACACATCTTCAGAAGATGTCCACCCAGCATCAACCCTGCAAGAGTCCCCACGTTTGTACCCGGATGCTGAAATACCTCTTCAAATGAGCATTTCCCATACAAAAGAGCGGCAGGAGCCTTCCCAGCCCCAACACCTAAAGATTACTGGTGGCCCAGAGGAAAGCTGGTTAAACAGGTCCCCCTCTCTGTGTGCACGCAGGGTATGCTGGAGCAGAGGAGGCATGAGGTAAGAAACCTGCACATTCCTTCTGTCAACAAGGATTTGGGCAGATCTAAGAGAGCAATGTTTACTACCATCAGTCATGAGTGAAAGCCCCTGAAGAAGTGTTGGACTCTGATGACATAAACAAGCCCGCTCTTGGCCTATAGGCTGCATAGCTCAGAGATCACGCATCCCTCTGACCTCCCACCCTTCACCCAGCTCTGCCTGCACCCAGCTGACTGTCAGACCCTTTTATCTGCCCAGTTGGCAGAGTCAGGACATCCCATCCTAGAGCATGTCTGTATGCTTCCTTGGGCAGCCTCCTTCGCCCCTGCGCATGCCTGACAATCCACCTGGACCAGTGCTGTTACTCCACGTGGCATTACATGGCTTTGCCTGCTTCCCTGCTTCACATTGCCGGCCGCAAGCTCCCCACCATCAAACTGAAGCCTTGGACATCAAACTGAAGCCTCCCCCCCAAGGCTGCTGCTTTTGCTGGCTGTCACGGACCATGGCCCTTGGGCTGTGCAAGTCACTGAGCAGGATCTCCAGGCAGAGTTACTTGCATTATGCTGCTGCTCACTCCCTCATGCACTTGCCAAGAGGCACCATGCATGAGCTCTTCCCTCTCCTGTTCATCAAAAGAAGGAATAAATTACCTCCTGGTGGACTGAGACTCAGTTGTTCACTGACTCCAGAGACCTCGAGCATCTGCAGCGAGCAAATCTCCTGAGGCATTTCATGTGCTGCCATTCCCAATTCTGCCACGTGATGATTCCCATTAGGGTGCCCCCCACCTCTCCACAGACCTCAGTTAGGATTTCAGCTGGCGTGGAACCCGAGGGCTCTCTCTACCAGCAGCAAACTCGTGCTTCCACAACTGCTGCCAACGCTTAGAGCATGCCAGCAGGGCACAGCTCATACATTCTAGAAAAACATCTTTTCTTCTTCTTCTTTTATAGAGCTGCATCGATACCCTTTTGTTTGTTTTCTTCTCTCACACACACACCCCCACCCCACCCCACTCCAGCATGTGGCAAACAGGTCAGACAAGACCCAGGTTCAAAGTTGCCCTCCCACACTTCCAGCACAAGGTGCTATCTGAAGCATAGTTTCTCTTCCTGTCCTCCTGTATTTCAAGATGATTTGGGTACACTGCAGAGGAATTATGGATTTGCTTCTACAGCCACACCAAACTGAAAGTTTAAGCACCAGGTTATTGCCTTTGCTGCTGCCTCTCCTGCTCCCAGTGCAGGACAAAAAGGAGGCAAGAGGCAAAGTGCTGACAAAAAAAGTAAAAAAGTCATTCAACTCCTAAGACTACTCCATTTGAATGGAACAATCCTAGACAAAGAGAGAGTAGATATTACCCTCGCAAGCCCATATTGCATGTCTGAGTTCCACAAAAACAGGCAGCCAGAACAAGAAAACAAACTAGAGGGGCCAGGGCCAGAAACAGGCATAGAAGCTCAGCAACAGGCAAGCACACGTGCAAGCCAGCAAGCGTGCAAGCTCACCTAGCTGGTGTTTCAGGTGTCCAGCAGGAGGCAGAGCACTTGCAGAGAACTTGCTTTTCCTTCCAGCAGTGGTTTGTGCTTATACTGACACACCTGCCCTACACAGACCTGTGCAAAACCAGGGAAGGCAGAAGCCCGCCGACATTTTGGGCCATCGCTCACAGCAGCCACAGTCACATCCATCCGCCTGATGCTTTGTGAGACTTGATCAACAGTTTAGTTCTCTTTAAAAACGTCAGCAAAACCAGAGAGCACTAGGGCTCAAATGGGGAATAGGTAAGGGCCTACATGGGGTAGGAGCAAAAAGAAGGAGACCTTTCCATGCCACAAAAATGCAGACAGTTTATCTATCATACCCCAGGAGGTCCCTTTGGAAGGTTGGTTTTTCTCTCCTTTTCCAGGAAGGGAAAGGAGGTGTGTCTTTTAGCCCTCTTTGTTAAAAACAAAACAACCAAAAAAAAAAAAAACCAACCACCCACAACAAAACAAGGAAACCTACTCTCTGTTGGCCAAATCTACGAGCACTTTTTCCAACTCCCTTCAATTTGTCACATTCTTCAGATGACTCCTCACTGTCTCCCAGTCTCTTTCACCCCCATAGGTCATAACCCCATGACGTGTCCCCGATGATGTGTGAGATCCCTCAGCTACATCAAGCATTTGGCTTCACAACTGCATCCAAATGCTTCTTAGTGGTTTAATTCAAGAGCACCAATACTCAAAGATTTTGTTTTAACAAGGTCTGCTTTGTTAAAAACATTAGTTTGTCTCCTAATTTAACACAGAAACCAAGGTACAGCAAGGGATGGTTTTGGCATTTCAGAAGACCTTATTTATCTATTATACATCCATAACTTTCAAGAAACCCCCCCAATAGTGCTCATTGCACTTGCTCAGGGCCATTTTTACCAGAGGGCTCCCATAGCAGCTTTCCTGTGTTTCTTTGATGGATTTTGTTCCCTGTCCTTCAGTCCCTCCACTTTTCCGGAGCTGGCAGGGGCCAGGCATACTTGCATACAAGACAGAGTGACTGTCTACCGGCAGACAGACAAACACAGAAAAGATACGGAGTTTCCTCAGTAAACCACAAGTCTCAGTGTGAAGTCTCAACGCTTCGTAAGCTTTCTGCAAATTTTTTTCATACCCAGCTATTTCCTACAAGCTTAGAGCATCTTTTGTTTGGAGACTTGTCCCACACCTCCCTGTCAAAGGGTGTCTGTTTGTACGGGACAGGCAGACAGCTGAAGCACAGGTCTTCCGAGCGCTGCCATTCAAGAACTGAGGAAGCAAGGTCCACAGCCATCAGACCTTAACGTCATGCTATGGAGTCAGCAGCGTTAACCACAGATGGCCTAAGCAAGCTGAAGTGAGTAACATAATTAGCGAATCATTAAGTACCTCCACATTCACATGCTTCGGTGACTGTCTTCAGAAAGTTGTGAATGGCCCAATGCCATTATGCCTGAGCTTTTAACATCAAAATTAATACATCCTTGATCCACAGCACAAAAAACAACCAAAGCAAAACAAAAAAACCCCCAAAAAACCCACCAAAAAACAACCCACCCACCCACACCATGGATTTCATCATCAACTAAACTGATGACTGCTGGTCTATATCATCCAAACCTTTCCTTAACCCATCACAAGACTCACACATAACATATACTCAGTATGGCTGATTTATAAAACAACAACATTATCAAATTTCCAGTACACATTATCCAGAGAGAAATGCATGCAGTCATCCCAAAAACTGATGCAGACCATCAGAAATCGAGAGAAGAGAATCAGCATTTGGGTACCTCTGAACTGGAGGATGAGGTCTCTGATGCCCTGAAATAGGCTTGTAAGGTGTACGCCTCACTGCGGATGCCCTGACATAAGGGATTTTACGTCAAACCCACCAAAAGCTGCTACACAGACATTTAACCCAAGCACCACTGCTCACACAACTAGTTGAAACATTAAAGCCTCACGTAGTGACGTAACCCTTTGCTTATGACTAAACCACAATTTTTCCCCATTCTTAGGTTGCGGTTACACTGGAGATGGATAGCAACAACCAGATGGCACCTGACCAATGGTACACCTAGGTGAGCTCCACGGCTGTGCAGCTCAGGGCCATCTTTGAGATCTGCACCACCCATGGCCACTGCCACTCACAGGAAGGGCAAAATAACGCACTGCTTGGCTCCCTCCACAAAAAGCCGTTAAATACAAGGAGGCGGCTGCTGCTGCTGGCCCTGCAAAATCCCCAAATCGCACAGTGCTGAAAGCTGGGAGAGCCCTTCGGGGACGCATCAGCAGCACCTACCCTGATCTTACACTCATCCCTAGGACAGAAGGATTTGGCACTGTTAGGAAGCCTTCCACAGACGTATTTCACAGACGAAAAATATCAAATACGATATGATATGATGACCCCATGGTAAGAGGAGGCTGCGCAAAGAACTGCTTCGTACATCCAGTTTGAGCTTACCTCCAATTCAAGCCCCAGCAGATTCCTCCAGACACTCACAAAGCGACCAAAGAAAAACTTTATCGTTCTCACAAGCTTCTTAGGCCTTCCTATGATGCAAAAAGAACATTTCCCTGAAAACGTATTTTGCCAACAAACAATTTTCACATGCAGCAGAAAAGTAAAAATTTCAGACTGATTCAAAGCTGAAAATTTAACGTTTTTAATTTGGGAAGCAAGGATGAAAACATGAGTTGCCAACAAATAATTCTCCAAAGCAACAAAACACACATACCCCCTCCCCTACCCCCACATGAGCAAGCCCCAGATACAACTATTTCAGATAGGACACACGCCTTGTATCTACACGTTAGGAGGGTTCCAGCAGGATAATTACAATTAATCCATTACTTAATCTTCTAATCACTTCTAACCAAACAGCATTCCTAGACATTTGTTAATCACACATTCATTTTCACATCATCCTACTCACAAAAATTTAACCAAGAAAACAAATTGAAAAATGCCCAGGTAACACCAAGTTACCTCATTCAAAGCTACAAGCAAGAAAGATTTGCAGCCCAGGCCTCTTCCACAGCAGGAACTCGCCGCCGCGGGTGCAGGGAATGAGAGCTGCCCCATGCTGGGTGTCTCATCATCGAGCCACCTTTGCCTACCACAGCAGTCATCTCCCATTTCCAGCTGTCAGGGCTGGATTTTAAGTGGCTTGTGGTCCATGAGCTGCATCAGTAACCGGCTGCGCAGAGTCCCCCAGCAATATCCCTCTTGCTCAATATATTTCACCTAATACATATACTGCAGATTTAAACAGAGTGAACAAATTTATTCATCCCAAGGGATGTGATAACTAGGTGTTACCAGGGAAGTCTGAGAGCAGACAAGAGTAGTAACAACAGGAATTCAGGCAGTCTTTGCCACACTTCAGTTCTATGTCTTGCTTGGTAGGTTTAGGAAAGTCCTGTAACACTGACTTTTGTTTGGTTTATTATCAGAGCAAAGCGAACATTCCAGCATGGAAGCCCTGAAGCTAAAATTAAAAACCTATAATTTGGGTTCAGTAGCAGTTGGTATAATTCAGATCCCAGCCACAATGAGAAGTCTCCAACATCATCAACTGTCAACAATTACGACTGGCTAGGCACACAAAACAGCTTTGTTCTGAACTGGAAGCCACAACTGCAAGAAGCAGTAATTGCTACCACAGGCAAAACACACAAAAAAAAACCCCCAGCCTTTCCATGCAAAATACTCCCCAAAGAGGAATATAGGAATGGACACAAAAGTTTTATTATCTTCACTTACATCTTTAAAAAACAACAAAAAAAAATCCAATACTGTATAGCCAGCAAAGGAGGAGGCTAGCAAGGAAAAGGGATCCCAAAAAGACACTCGTTAACTATTCTGAGCTGAATGCACATTTAATGATACATTCTGTTCATTAGTTAATGAAGTTTCATTAGCAGTTTAAGGGAAAGCTACAAATGGAAGAGATGAAATGCAATCAATTTCTCCTGAAATTGCATATATTTCCACACTAATCCTCAGCAAGTTCATTCCAACCAATATCAGAAACCAAATCAATTAATACTAATTGCTCACCTTATTTTCACAGAGGGATCTTTGCACTTCAGCAAGCCCCAACACAAAAAAAAAAGAAAGAAAAAACCTATCTGTACAAAAGCAATTTACTTGTCTAGTCTTTTATATCCATTTAGCTATGCACTTAATTATTTTGGCAGGCAATTCTGTCAGCTCAAGTTTCCTTCCTCACAACTACTCTTTCGCAAACTGACAGCACGAAGCAATCACATTTTTATAACCTCATAGCCTATAGCAACAGAATAAACAAAGTTTTCTGAGTCATGGGGTGAAATCCCAAACCCACTGATTTCATTAACAGATCTGCCATTAAGTTAATACAAATGGCGCAACTTTCCCAGGAGACAACGATGACCATGTGAGGAAATGTATTTTACCAGCAACAAACAAACGTAGCAGGATTTACCTTCAATTTTTCTGAAGCACAACTCGTACACTTTTCACACGTGACATAGAGATAGCAGAGAGTAAACGGAAACTACATTTGTCCTCCTCTGGTGTAGGAGAGCAACAGGTTTTCTCACCATCACATGCTGAGCCTTCAAAAGAGGTTTTATCTTCCTGCACTCTATATAACCACACCATGCTTCAAGACCACCATCCCCCCCGCACTAACAGGTCTTGAAAAATTTTTGCACAGGTCCATTAATGTCTACATACAAAACAAGACCAAATAGCTTTAAAAAAAAAAAAAAGTCTCTTAATGCTGACAGTCTTTCTTCTCGGTTAGTATTACGGAGAAAATCCTGCCAAAATGCTAAGGAACTTGGACGTGCGTGGCCCAAGTCCATCAGTGCATCCCTAAAGCATCCTGCACCCCTCGCCCCAGGAACAAGCGGTGTTAGTACCAGTCAGGCTCTGAGGATGCTTTCCCAGAGGTTAAACAACCAGCGCAACACCCATCTAGCCTCAACTGCTCCTGGGGTTTCCTCCTGCCTCCAAAATCACCACCACGAGCTGGCGTGTCACCTGTCCCAGTTCCCACAGATACAAGGGATGCTTAACAACATAAGACAGTGCCAGGCTGAAAACCTTTGCTTCATCTGGAAGGAGATAGCTCAGTCACCAGAGACAGTAACACCTGCAGAAATCCCTTCGGGAGTTTTTTACCTCAGCTGTATCTGAGCAGCCAAGAAGTCACTTAAGTAGAACTAGTAACGAGGTGGGGATGCAACAGCCTCAACTCAAAATGTTTCTCGCATCACCCAGTTTGTACACTTTCTGCGTTGTTTTGCATTTTCCCTCCCTCACCCAAGAGAGGGAAAGCTAAGTCTCTTTAGGGAAGATGCTTAACCTTTTTTCACTCATGGAACAAGTTAAGTATTGCTAGCTGCCATGCTGCTGCATCACCATAACAGCTCTCCATCTTCCAGCACAGCAGATAACAAACTCTCTGGATCAAACCCACCATCATCTTTTAAAATCATGATGACAGAAGAGCATGATAGTAAGTGGAAAAACTAACTGAAGTCAGCTCTTTGCATGTTTGTTACTGTGGTTCTCCAGATCACCTGTCTCACAGTCAGTGGAGAACAGTTTTAAAAGTGCTTCTGCAATCTTGTCACTCAGGCACACACCCAAACTCTAGGGAAGGTCCATGGTGAAGGAACAAGCTCCAAACAGAGACCTCCTGCAAGATCTGCAGGTGCACACAGAAATGCAGCTAGGGCATGAATTAAGGCTTTCCTAAGAGTTTCAAAAAGCACTGAAACTCTGCAGAAACTCATCAGGTGGTCAGGAAGCAGTACTCAAAAGTTTTAGGACACACTTTCGATAAGCAAACTAAGCTGATGCAATCAAACAAAACCCCGCTGGAGCACTGGCTGGCACACAGAGGGAGATTCCTTTTGCCCAAGGCTTCGTTAGCGACTAATGGCAGCAAGTTAACGGGAAAGTGCCAGTACAGAAGAAAGCGGTGGGACCAAGCAGTGGGGCATGGCACAGACAGCCTGGCCTGTTCACAAGGCCATTCGTCGTGAAGGAATGACTGGCAGCAGGACAGTCGGCTTTCAAAGCCCAGGGAGCTTGCACAGCTTGGGAGATCTAAGCAGTGTTGGAGCGGGAGAAAGCGGCAAACAGAAGAGAGAAGGGCCTGTTTTGAGATCAGGGCAGCAAGAGCTTAAGTCAGACGGGAAGCAGCCAGAAAGCCTGCCTAGGGTCAACAAGGAAGACCACATCTCTTCCCAAACCATGCCAAGGGATAAAGGCAAGCATAGGATTTGCTTCAGAAACAGCAAGGGGAAGTAACTGTGATGGACTAGGGACAAAACCCACCTGCTGCTGCGATAACGGGTGGGTCCGACCGACAAGCAGTAACGGGATCCAAGCAGGAAAAGCCCTGGCTTGCTGAAAGCCTGCTGTGTGATTGAGCACTGCTTGTCAGGGAGGGTGGAAAGCCAGACAGAGGACTAGTGTGATGACAAATCAGCTGGGTTACTGTACCAAAAAAAAAAGAAAAAAAAAAAAGAAAGGAGAATCAAAATACAAAGTGAAACTTTCAAACTTTCATAACATCCCTAGTTTTCTCCATGCTTTCCTCAGAAAGTAAGAGAGACAAGATAGAGGCAATCAAGGTATTCATGTTCTTGCAGGATAATGCTGGTATAGCAGCAAAGTTATTAGGCTGCAGCTTTCTGGCATGAGGTTTTAAATCTCCAGATATAAGATGTTTTGAGGGAGAGATGAGAGATGTTTTCCAGCTGTGGTTTAACTTTAGCCTAGAGATATGCAGTTGCTCTATAAAGGTAGTTCCTAAGAGTATTTTTTACAACAAAGGGAAAGGAAACTCCAGTCATCTAAGAGTGCTATTGTCAGCCAGTCTGAGATGAAATTGCAGAGCACTGACTGATAACGACGCAGGACCAGATGGCTCTCACATTAGGCAAAAAGACTTCTTGCCTTAGGTACTTGGTTTGGGTTGCACTTGTCCACAGACGGCTGTGAAGCATGCATGGTTTTACACGGGCAAAGTAGGAGAGCTGATCCTCTTTGAAAAGACATTTTGGAAAGAAAATTAGCAGAAAGGACTTTTTCCAGATAGGCTGCAGCCCCTCCACCCTCCCTGGCAAGAGGCACCTCTGCCCCCACCAGAGCAAGGGTTTTGCATGAGTCCTCAGATAAGCCCACAGAAGCAGAACAGCTACAGCAGAGGAGGAACCTGACAGCTCCTGGTTCCTAAACCTCTCCAACAGCTCTCTTCACACCAGTACCAACTGTTGCCACCCCTGAGCAGTTGCTCGTGTCACCACAGAGCCTAACCCAGACCTTCTGGAACAGCCACCAACTCCCTGCCACTTCACAGGGACATCACATTTAGCCCAAGGGACCCTGGCATCCTCCCGTGCCATGCCAGGTAAGGGGTCAAATACACAGTCAAATCCAACATTAGAGGTTGCCTCAAACCTTCTGCAGTCAACTTTATCTTCATGAAACACCCTTCCACAGAGCAAGCAATTACTGCACCAGACAGGCCCAGTTTGTGCTGATGTCTTTGCCAGCATTCTGCGAAGGGAAGGACAGTCCTGCCCTCCAGTAAGTCATACAATTAGGCAAAGTAAACGAGTTGTCAATAAATCCTTAATTGTTCAATGAGACGTCGCTAATGGGAAGGCAAATGTACACTGCCAGAATCCATGACATGCTAGTGATAATTTCCAAGCTATGCTTGATGTTTCAGTGATGAAGCTATTTTCAGTTGCTTTGAATCTTCTTCAGAAAA
>NW_010427713.1:416-712 GCF_000710305.1 Buceros rhinoceros silvestris | reverse complement strand
GACCCTCGAGAATCAGGCCCCGGGGCTGGTGCCCTCATCTCCTGGGAGATGACGCATCTTCTGAGAGCATCTCCTCTACCCTCCCCTTTCCTCCCCTTCTCCCAGCATTTACTCTTCCAGAAGCAAATGCAACCTGACAGGGCTCGGCTACTCCGCTGAAATATTTATATGCTCCCGCCTGGAAGCCCGGCAGCGGCATCCCATACGTCCGGGAACCATCGCACCTCCCCGCCCAGGGCTGTATGGGCACCCCAGCTTGGGGTCTTCCCAGCCAGAGGCCTCTCGTCCCATTGACC
>NW_010427713.1:0-212 GCF_000710305.1 Buceros rhinoceros silvestris | reverse complement strand
CATTTATTTCACTTCGATTTTTCTCTTCCTTTTCTCAGCCAAACCGAGAGAGCCAGGGGTTGTTATTTAGATGGGGGACATCCCAGGTCTTTTCTTTAATGACAGCAAGTTTGCTCCCCGAAAGCAGTTTCCTCCTTGGGGAGGACACCAGGACAGCTTTGGGGCTGCAGAAGGAGCCGGCCGGTGTCCGCTCTCAGGCAGGCACTTGGGCA
>NW_010427712.1:556-941 GCF_000710305.1 Buceros rhinoceros silvestris | reverse complement strand
CTAAAAGGGCTGGTGATCTCCCGGGATACAGCACGGATCCATCCCGTCCGTCGAGGCACCAAGCAGGAGTCAATGAGCCACCGCTGCCTGGCCAAGAGAAAGAGTCCGAACGGAGCCGGGGCAAGAGCTGGGCCTGAGGGTGGGCGACGGGGACGCTTGGGGACCCACCTTTGCGTCCCCAATGTCTGCAGTGTGGGTAGAGGAGAGCCAGCTGGCCCAGGAGGGGCTGCCACCAGCCCCAGGGCTGGCAGACAGGGCAGAGGCACCTCGGTGTGGTAGGTTGGGTGCCGCTGACCCCGGGCAGGGAGGGACCAGCCGCTCTGACCTGGGCTGCTGAGGCCTCTGAATCTCCAGAATTATCTGCCCAGAGTCTCTGCCTGTCCCC
>NW_010427712.1:0-393 GCF_000710305.1 Buceros rhinoceros silvestris | reverse complement strand
GTCACGCCCTGGACCCGTCTGGGCTCCGTGTGTTAGTGGTGGGGTCCAGCGGGTGCGAGGGGATGTGACCGCCCCCCGCTCTGCTCAGGGAGGGCCATGAGGACGCTGCCAGGTCGTCTCTGCTCTGCTGAAGGTCGTTTCCAAGAACAAGGCAAGACCAAGGTGGTTCTGGGGACTCCTTCACCCCCAGGAGACAGGACCCGGCACCATACCCGATCCTGGGTGCTCCCCATGGGACCCCTTGGAGGGCAGGGCAGGGTGCAGAGGAAGGGGACAGTCCAGTAAATCCCAGGGTGGAACCATCCCAGGTGGCCGAAAGGCTCCCCCGGGCCGGAATGAGCTCCCAGGGTCCATCAGTCACCCCCAGAGCAGGAGCAAGCGGACAGCCCGGGG
>NW_010427711.1:523-891 GCF_000710305.1 Buceros rhinoceros silvestris | reverse complement strand
CCGCCCCGCTCCGCTCCCGCGGAGCACTGCGCGGCCTGCCGCGGAGCTCCGTTGCGCTGCGCCCCAGCAGCGTTCCAGGGACCTCCACCCCCAACAAGGCCACGCTGAGCACCCCACGGTCCCCCAAAGAGCCTTCCCCAACATGCGGAGCACACCGCACCCCTCCCGCTGATGTTTTTCGGGAGATCACACAGATAAATGCCCTCTGTACATCCATCCATCCATCCGGATTCCATCCGGAGCGTCATCGTTCGGAGAGCGGGGCTTTGAATTGCCCCGGGAATGCTGTGGTGCTGTTTCTGATGGCAACACGCTAGGCTTAATTGCGGTGTCTGGGACATTGTGGTGAGGGGCTGGCAAATGAAAGT
>NW_010427711.1:0-346 GCF_000710305.1 Buceros rhinoceros silvestris | reverse complement strand
AGAAAGCAAACGGAGCTTGCAAGCACCTCCCATAAATAGTTTCTTTCAGAATCTATATCTGCATGGGGGTAGCACAATCTCCATCCTGTAGATATAGGAGAAGAAGGGGCTGGCCATTATTTCTGCAGCTCTGTCTGTCCCCTCTAAGACAAACTGCCTTTTGCATGGCACATACACAGCCCCAGCCACACCAATAAATATTTAAAGCTAAAAGGATGGCTTTATGGCGGGGTGTGTGGGGGGGTGTGGTGTGGGGGTGTTCGCTCTCTCCCTCTCTCTTTTGAAGATGCGTTTTCGGTGAAACGTCATGAAAGCAGTTGGGGACAATTCCCCCCTCCCCTCCCTC
>NW_010427710.1:30907-36030 GCF_000710305.1 Buceros rhinoceros silvestris | reverse complement strand
GCAGGCAGAGGGGAGGAGGAGGCAGCAGAGCTGCGGAGACGTGGCCGCCTCCTCTACAGCCATGACCTGGGTACCTGTGCTGCTGCTGAGACTCAGCGCCCGCCTGAACTCGGATGGGGCGCAGGAACGCGGCGTGAGCTGCTTTATCGATGCACTGCCGTGGCCAGGCTGTGCTGAGACCTCCTCTTGTGCTGCCCTTGACGAGGGGTTGGTGGGGCTGCCCGATCCCTCCAGATCTGTACTGTAAAAACAAACAGTCCAATTCCCCTCCAAAAATCGCCACCAAACAGAAAAAGCAATGCTATAAGATAAAAAATTAATTTAAAAACACCCAAAGCCTTTTAACCATCTTTTTATTGATGGCCTCACTGAAGCCTGAGTAGGACATCTGGTCTCCTGCCCTATGAACATTAGATAAAGACCTACCTTGGCTGCTGTCACTCTTCCATGTAACATAGATGAGTTCCTGAAGACCTGGTAGTTTTTTATAGGAAAAGATTATCTTGGCTTTTTGGTGTGAAAATTCTCTATAAAGTTCTCATCTTTGCCTGTGGTGATCTAAACTCCTGCCCACTGCTTGGCATGGGAATGGTGTGGACAAGGCCTGGGTCTACATCCAAGAACATGGGAAAGGAGTCTTTGCTGAGCGATGCCTGTACTTAAAAAGCACTTCAGTGGTTGCACTGCAGATGTTCAAAGATTAGGACTTCTGTTATATGGCTGCTGGATGTCACGGGGAAATGGGGTGAGCCCTGTGCCACGTGTTAGTGAACAAGCTGGGATAGTAACTAGCTTCAGGCACCTCATCTAGGCTTTGGTTTTTCCCTGACATGAGGAGGTGACCCAAAGTCACAGTATTGCCAGACTTCTGATCCAAAGGAGCAAGAGTGTTTTGAAATAGAGAGGGTTGCTCTGCCTTTCGCATTGAGACTGACAGTCTGCTTTGTGTTGTGTATTGCTTATTGTGGAAATGTCCCATTGCATTTACGTAGGCTCGGCTTGCTTCTTCACGTTGCTCCATGATGTTCAAGCCAGAGGCCTTCATTCTTAGGCTGTTGATCAGGTTTTATGTATGTGACCGTTCCTTCTTGCACTCTCTGCAGTATTAAGCCCTTGCCAGTAGGGTGGGAACTCAGGTGTGCTGAATAGATGCGAGAAGTAGAAAAGCTGAGCCTCTTACCTGTTTGCTGTGTGACCTTTTGAGAACTCCGGGTACTGAGTGACTTACTGCTGTCTGTGTGCCTTTGAAGATCTGGATCTTGAGCAGTTACTTAATTTAAAAATGAGAGAAGTGCGTAAGTATAGCTATTCTACTCAAATTATATAAAGATCACTTTATTGGTGGGTCGTACTCAGGATTTTGTGCTGTTCTGTCTTAATTTCACAGTTCTGAGCAAAATCCTTCATCGTGTTTCAAGAGTGTGTGCCCAAACACATTATCTTTAATATGTTTTTTCATACCTTTTCCAAGACACTCTACGGAAAGAGCCTGTTTTTATACGAGATAATGGATTTCGAGGTTAATGAGGATAGAGCCCGGAATTTCTAATGTATTGTGCACCATTGAGTATACAGTAGAAATAAATTAAGAGAGGCAGACAGTGTTTTTAAATCCTCTTTCATTTAGGCATTTTGTTTAGCATTCAGAACACAGCCACATTACATGATTAGCTGATTTTAATGAGTATCCTCTAATCAGTTAAACGAAAGTGTGTGAAAAACCTAAAAAAGATTATATTTGCAGAGACAGTCTGTTTATATGTTATACCTCAGCTAAGAGAACACTTGGCATGTATGATGCATCTAAGAGAAAAATGTGGAAGGCCAAAGAAACCTTGAAGACAATTGGATCCAGCCAATTTTCTTCCTCCCTACAATGCAAGCTCTGATGACTTAGTATTTTAATTAATGTCAACCCTTACCATCAGTGCTCATGGGAACAATCATTAAACCAACACAAAAACATTTTAAATGGCTGGCAACCTACCAGATACTGAGCTAAGCATTCCCATGGTAGACTGGATGGTTTCATAGCCAATTCTGTACTGGATTAAACACGTTCTCTAATAGTACTGGCTTGAAAGGCTGTTATTTTCATGCTAAACAATGCAGTATGGTTTCTAAGTTCTATTTTAAAATATTTTTACATTTACTTCCCAACACTAGTATCAATGTTATTTATATGGATGTGGTTGAATTTTACTCTTTGTTGTTAATAAAACTTGTTTTTCTTTTTCCTTCTGTTCCTCTCTTCTCTGGTTCCCTTGCTGCTAAACCAAACCCTATTTTTAAATTTTTTTCTCTCAGTTCACAAGATCAGACACAGCCTAAACTAACAATTGGTTTCCTATGTACCTCTAAAAATTGCTGGCTGAGTGAATTTTGGAATTGGACAACTTACGTATTTTTGGTTTTGTGTTATGTTACTTTTACATGGTCGGAACTAGGTCACATCTCTGACTACCTAGTAGGTACTCAGCTGTCCTCACCACTGCAATATTTGCTTGCCAAGTGTACTAAGTAGCCTGATCTTTCTTATTCCTTGAAGGCCTTTTTCCCTCCTCCTATTTTCTGTGTTTGCTGTTTGCTCAAATTGTTTAAACATGGAGCTCAATGACAGGCTATTAGCACTGACTGGAGCCACACATAATGTGGCCACATGTTGTGTAAGCTTCACAACTTGTCTGCTAATTCGCCTCAGGCCTGACCTGAAATACCCTTGCTATTCCAGCTCTTAGCCCTTCCCCAGCAGAGACAGACACTCATGGTAACTTGTATGACACATTGGTGAGGTCTTTGATTTGGGGCCAAATCCTGCCTTGCTTTCTGCTGGAGGTAGTGCCATGGCAGTTGGTGAATCTGCCTGAGGAAGAGGACAGAGCCAGCTGTGTTGTAAGGATGAGGATGAGAACTCTTCCTTCTGGTGTGACTCATTGCGAGTGAAAGCCTGCGGTTTCAGCGCATCCAACAGGCAGTGTGAGAGGCTCTGCTCTCCTCTGCCCGTGGCTGTGTGAATCCCACTGATGGCTCCCTGGGGAAACTATTTCCATAGAAAGTCCACAAACTATGAGGAAGGAGCATGACAGGGGAAGCCCAGGCTGACAAGTGGAGCGTGTTCTCTGTTTTGTTCTTGTCATCAGGATCTCTTGATGCCACTGTGACGGGTATGGAAAGAAGGGAGATTTGGTCAAGTGGGGAGAAAAAAGAAGGGGCGGCCCATTTAGGAAGAGGTTGAGAACAATGAAATACATACTGAGATGTTCAGAGAAGGTACTAATTAGAAGAGGTGCTTATTGGACAGAAAATAAATGAAGCCGGAGGGATCTGAGCAGTGGAAAGTTAAAAGACCAAAGCATATGTGTAGCATTGGTATCCAAAAGAGAAATTAATTGGAGAAATGGATTTCAGATGGTGAGGTAGATTGATCAGGAAGAAGAGTGCATGGTAGATTAGGCTATGGGGTTGATGGATTGATAGGGCTGGTCAGAGGCTGGACATAAATAGAGAAAACCTAAAAAGGCCATGGAAGCCCCAGCAACAGAGTATAAATAGTGTTTAAAAGGACTGTAAAGCCAAGAACAGACTAGAAAAGAGTTTTGTGAGGGTGGAATTTAGGAGAAAACAGAAAAGTAAAGTTTAGTGGAAATCAGTGAATTATGAGCAAGGGAAGACAAATAGTACAGAAGGAAAAAGAAGAAATTACTAAGACCAGGAAGGAGAGGATTTAGAGGTGAAAAGGGGAGAGGTATGTGGATTAAAACCACGGGAGAAAAAAACATGATGGTCACAGAGAAAAGGGGGGGAAAATGGAGCAGGAGGAGTATACACACAATGTACAATCTGCATGCAGTCTCTTTAGGGATATCTTTAAACCTTCTAAAATGTGGACAGCTTTGGAAAAAGCAAACCCCATGATCACCAGCTCTGTTTCAGTGTATCTATCTCATCTGATAGGATGGAAAATTGGGAAGCTCCTTACTGTTCCCGTTTAACAAATGCACATTCACACTTGATGTTTTTAAGTTACAGGAAGAACTCTTGCCCTGTTTTATTCTTCCTTCTTCATCCCGTCACCCTGAAGTGTTTCCAGTATTCAGTCCTGCATCTGTCCTGGAGTTGGAGACCCACAACATGCTCCTCTGTTGTGTTTTCAGATCCTTGTTGAGCTTTTCCTCGTTCACAACCTTATCTCCTTGTGTCAGGGAGATACAAATAGGAGGGGAGACTGCATTTTACCCTTAATAAGCTGCTACAAACACCCTTCCCCATAAAACTGGATTTTTTTTTTTCTGAAGATGAAGGGTTATTTTCAAAAGCAGTGTAATGATCTAAGGTTTTTTCTCTTTCGTTCATTTCATGACCCATATTACAAATGTAGGCTGTAAAACCTTCGGTTGTTACAATGTCCAGAAAGTCTCTGGCCAAGTCATCATCTATTTCATAAAGGTGAAATTTGCTGCAGACTGATGAATAGAATTTCTCTAGCTGAGGCGTATAATTAGACCAACAGAATTTTCATGCAAATTCCTCCCCTAGGAATAACGAACAAGTATACAGAATTTAGCATACCATGCCAGACCACGGGCTAAGGACAGATGTTCAAAGGATCTATAAAAAATTGAAGCCAGGCAGATAAAAACCATTTAAAGTTGATGTAACGAGTCTGTGACAGAGATCGTGTCTTTTCTTGAACTGCATGTTTGAAGTGTGTGGTGCTCTAATTTACATAGCAAATAGGTGTTCTTAGTTATATAGTAAAGCTTTAAAGTTCAAATTAGGATGGTAAGCTTGTTTTCCTGTGTGCTGTACAAATACGTGTCTTAGAGATGGACCTTGTTTCAAAGAACATGCAAGTAGTTAAACAAGAGAGGCAAACAGACAAGCTGAATACAAGCAAAATATCTTGTTAGTTCCCTTAGAAATAATGGTGCTTCTCCATCATTTCCCCCTACTCATTTCAACTGTGCCAAAGCTAGCCCTGCCTGTCACTGCTAATGCATACCAAGCATCCTCTGTCACCCCCACAGCAAGGATTTAGTTGGGGGGGAGGTGTGTGTTAATCAACAGGATTCTTCTGTGGCATGTTTTTTTTTTTTTTTTTCCTTCTGAGAAGCAATTGCCTT
>NW_010427710.1:30411-30861 GCF_000710305.1 Buceros rhinoceros silvestris | reverse complement strand
ACAGGTTTGTTTTTTGGCTTTTTTTTTTTTTTTTTTTTTTCCTTCTGAGAAGCAATTGCCTTTCTCAGGTCTGGTATGAATAAAAAGAAAGAGTAAAACCAGCACAGCTGACAGAAAAACCTCAAGACACTTTGTTTTTCTTCCTAAAATACAAGGCATCTCACTCCTGGAAAGTTTTGCTTCTGTCTAGCAGTGTGTAGATGTCTTGCTTTTCCCCATTCAGGTTAGCTGAATGTTAAATCTGATTTTCAAAGATTCTTTTTCTTTCACCCTAGTTAGCAGAGAACTGACTCAGCATCCCAACAACAATGCATTTAGAGCAGGCATTAGTTTTGAAAATGTTGTTTCAACTCTGTGAGAGACCATGGCAACAAAGATAGGATGAAGACCTTTGAAGAAACCTTTGAATACTGTTTAGAAGAAGGAGAATGGATAGGAAAACAGAGGGAA
>NW_010427710.1:0-30304 GCF_000710305.1 Buceros rhinoceros silvestris | reverse complement strand
AGAGTAGGATTCATTTGCTTCTTAGTGATGCTACCATTTTAAGGGGCAGTACTAATTCCTATAATAGATTTCACTCCTGGGCAAAGAATGCTACCGAAAAGCCCCGAATGAGTGCCACTTCCCATTGAGATAATGTCTGGGGTTGTACTGAGGGTTTTTTTCCCCCGTGTTTGTTTTGACAAGTAGATTCTTTTGCTTTATCTCTCTTAAACAAGAGAAGTTTTAAAGCTTAAAGATTTGAGTCCTCTGAGAAATCAAAACTTTAGTCTTTGAGATTGCGCTAAGTATATTTACTCAAGATTTATGACAAATCCCACAGAAGTACGGAGAATGCTTAATACAATTCAAATAGGCTGGAACTTACCATCTAAATAAGGACTAATCTACTGCCTGCCTGTGCTTCCCTAGGAAGAGACACCACCACTCCCAGTGTAAAACAAAAAAGGACTTTAGGGAAATAGAAAGTCTAGAAAATCCTCATAGTCTATTCATGGGTTGTCTCCTTTTAACTGACATTTCAAAAGTTATGCCTGCTCATGACAAACGCACTTTTCAGGTTTTGCAAGTTTCATTCCTTTTAGGATTTTCAGTCTCTGCTAAGAAAATCCTACAATACTTCATCTTGCTCTAGCTATAAACACGGAAGAATTTTGATCAAAGGAGACTATTTTAACAGCTGTCTTTCAAGGCAACATGTGCAGATCTCTTGGCAGCTCCAGCTAGTAAGGTTTGAAGAAAACAGAAGTCTTTGCAAAGTCGTTGCTTGTTTGAGGTGTCAAAAATGTTGAATATATTGCCTTTGGTTAGTGCTTTCTGGGTTCTTAAAGCCATGATCAGGCAATATAAAAGCCCTACAGCAGGAACCCTTAATTTCGTTCAAAGAGATCATAATGATTGCTTTTGGCGTTTGGTTTTTTTTTGTTGTTGTTGTTTTGGGTTTTTTTTAGCATTCATAATCTGCCTTATCCATCTATTTGTCATCAGAAATAGAATTTTATTTTCTTGGATAAATATGGTCTGGGTTTACTTACAGGAGAAAGGAATGACTGTTGCTCTTTTTGCGAAAACATAGAAGAGGGACTCCCCTCCCATTACCTTTTCACAGCCAGGGAAATGAACACTTCTATTATGCTGGACAATGAGGAGCAGAAGTAGCAGGTGGTGACTGCTACTAATCAAGAAGTTAAGTAATAGCTGTACTTGAGCACTTTCTAAAGGATTACTCTTTATGGGAAGATTTGTCCCCTATCTGGGCACATTGAACAGAGTGAGAAAGATGAAAAGATGCCTATTAGTTACAGATTTTCCATCCCCTCCTCAGCTCCACACATGTACACACACTGCCTGCTGCCCTCCCTTTACTGCCCCAACCTGTTCAAATGACTCCAGCAGAAAACTGGTAAAACCATAAGAATAAATCCTTTACTTAATTGTGTCTCTACTCCTACTTTCTTTGCCTCGGCACACTGGCTGGTGCCTCTGCGATCTGTCACTTGGCTGACCAAAACAAACACTGATTCTTCTGTGACAGGCTTATAAATCTAGGTCTTCTACTTGTAACAGCATTCTTTGGCACTGAAGAGAAAGGAAGCTATGATTACCATTTTTACTCACAGAATTATTTGTTATCTGACAGATGCCGATAAAGAGGCCTAGATTTGCCAAAGAAATGTAACCATATATCCCAAATACCTCTCTGTAAGGTACTGCAATGCTAATTGTCCAACATGAGAAGAATCACAGAATGGTTTGGGTTGGAAGGGACCATCAAAGAACCTCTAGTCCAATCCTTCTGCCATGGGCAGGGACATCTTTCACTAGATCACGTTGCTCAAAGTCCCATCCAACCTCACTTTGAACACTTCCGATGATGGGGCATCCACAACTTCTCTTGGCAACCTGCTCCACTGTCTCACCACCCTCTTCGGAAAGAATTTCTTCCTTATATCCAACCTAAACCTACCCTCTTTCAGGCTGGTCCCACTGCTCACCAAACCTTGTCGGTTTTATTGTTGAAGACAGGAGGAGTTTTCCAAACCCTCAGGTAGGTCACAATTTGAGCAGTATTGTTATAGACCTTTAGTTTTTCTGTCTCTCGCGCTTTTCTCTGATCTTGAGTTAACAATGGCATGTCACTCAGACATACAGATGCAAAAGTAGGTCAAATTTGATATACAAATCCAAGCTGCAGAACTGCAGAAGTCATGAACCTTGTCAATCTCCTAACATCTCACAGGCCGTTCTCTGGACCTAGACAGGAATTAGGAGCCCAGGTACTTTGCTAAGCCAGGACCCAGCAGGTGTCCTGTTAAGTTAACTGCTTTTCCTGGAGGGAGAGGAGTACGTGGCAGACACAAAGTGATATAGCTCTGCCCCACATCTTGCCAAGGGGAGGCTAGCTTGTGTGTGTTTTGTATGCCTTCTTGAATTTGTCTGGAGGCCAAAGCTACCTGAACGGTGTTTGGTATTTTTCTTTGTTGTTGTTGTTCTGGGGTATCCTATGTAGGTGTACTATGTAGGACTGACATTTTAAAATTTTTGGATCAGTAACAGGGCACGTCATTCCTTCATGCTATGAACTGCAGTTTTCCAGCTCTCCCCTCTGGACTAATGCAATTATTACAAACTAGCTATGACCCCTGGACCTTGCTATGCTGCCAACGTGTCCTTGAAGCATAAAAGAATATTCTAAAGATCATCAAGTACAGAGTCCTCTGAATTTACCACAAGTCCAGGACAAAACCTTCTTTTAAATAGCATTTGCTCCAGCCATTTCAGTACCACTGTTTGCTTTCTTATCTGTTGACATGGTGGCTTAGCTTCCTCAGAACATTTTTGTATGAAAGATCATTATTTTCTTTTCCAAGTGTCCCATGAACAGACCAATTGTACTTCATCAATTTTAAATTTTGACTGTCTGCCAATTGCTTTCAAAGCTAAAGCCAAACAAAATTTAAGGAAATTCAGAAAACAGTGAAAGAGGAGCACATACACTTCAAAAAGGTTACCCAGCTGTTTGTTGTTTTGTTTTGTCTCAGGCTTTATAATGATGGCTTTCAGCATCTTGGCTCTGTTTATGTGCCTTGTTTAAAAGTCAGGGCTGAGCCTGCCCTTCCCCGGGCTACACGCACACAACCAGACTGCTGTGCGGTTGGTCATTCACGTTCGAGCTTCTGCTGACTCCAGGGGCTGGTGTGATGAGTAATTGCCAAGAAAGATGCCTTCTGCGTTTGTGCAGAGGGACTTCACTTTCACATCTGCTGATTATCATAAATAACATGGCTTGGAAACACCGTATAATGTCTGTGGAGTTCTATGGGCATCAAATTTTGCTTGTTTTAACAGACTTCAGATAAATCTGATAGTGGGTTACAGATATTTTATGAGTAAGACTCTAACCTCACTGCATGTAGGGGAACTGATAGTGCTGTTAGTACATTGAATAACTAAAGCCTAATGCTACTTAGCTTCTCAAGACTGAAATAATGCATGCTCTAACACCTCAGATATCAGTATGATCCCAGAAGGATGAATTTGCAGAAGTTTTATTCTAAAAATTGGAAACTTCGACAAAATCATAGGAAATTATGTAAAAATCTACTGCTCTATTTCAGGTTGTCAGGCTGTGCTGTGTTACTAACCACAGGGTCTCTATCTTCCGAGGCCACCACCTGCATGAGCAGACCTGCTGACCTCCGTGGTCATCAGGAAACCTTGTACCACTAGGAGGTGGGGGCATATGGCTTCCCACTTTACAGCGACACCCTGATTTCTCTGCCCTCCCAAACTGGCATCCTACTGAAAGTTTGAAAATGGAATGCTTCACTGCAATGTCTTGTGGCTGCTTTACATCATCCAAACTAAGACAAATACGTTTCATACAGACAGCTTTGATTTTTTTCAAAGCTGCTAGAGTCTTTGTACTTGCAATTGCTTTGTTATATACCAAGCACTTCAGTGCTATTTACCTAAGACTGAAAACTTTAGAAAAATACTGGGTTCTGAAGTTTTAAAGAGTTACTTTTCTCCCCCTATCAACAATAGGAAAGGTATGGAAGGCATTTTGACTGTAGAGCAAAGACCAAACGGAAAAATGAAGTTGCTGCTTATGTAAGACAGGCTTGTGTCATATTCTTCACATTGAATAAAAGAGTTTGGCAACACACTAAAGACTAACATTATTGTCAGTTTCCTAATGAACAGTGCAGGTAATGAAAGCTGCTGTTCCTATGGTAGTCAAAGGTAACAACACACACAGCATTCCTGTTTGGGGCCATAGGAAATAAAAGTAACGGAGGCAAACAGGTTGACTCTGTGCTCCACGTGCTTGGGTAGTAGCAAGGCAAAAGGAGTGCTAGGAGAGAGTCTCAGCTCTGGTAAAGCAAGTTTTGTACGCCAAAGTCAGGCCTGCATGCTGAAAGAGTGGAATCAGAGTGAAAAATTACTTTTCAGAAATCAGCTTAAGCCTTAAGACTGCAACTGTATCCTGTGAGGGAGGAACGAAGAGCCACATACCACTGCTTTTCTTCTGCCAGACTTGAAATGAGAAATGTTGCTCAGGTGCCACTGTCTAGAGAAGGATTTCCAGGCTGTGAATCTCAGCCTCAGAGAGAAGAAATCAGCTCAAGCTGCAAGAGAGCCTAAGTCTGTGAGAGAGCTGAATTGCAACCATACTTCTCTCTCTGGTGTTCCCCGGGTGTTGGCTTCAGCTTCTCTCCAGTCAGCGTGCTGGTGGTTGCAAGTCCCATTCAGGTACTTCTAACTCTCCCTTTACAATGTGTTACATTATTTTTTGCAGGAACTGTGGTGTCTGAGTCAGGAATTTAACTCTGGAAAACATAAGCTGAAAGTTATGAGTGGGAATGAAGAATATAACCCTTGTGGTTCAGGCTATAAGCCAAAGTATATCTGCTGTGACTGTACATGGTTCATTTTCCTAGGAAATCAGTCTAACTCTCATTTTTTCTTAGTGTTGACAAGGTTTAACAGGGAAATAGTGGAAGAGTACAAAATACCCATCAAAGTGAAGGGCATATGATTTTAGTTATAGTTTTATTTTTAGTATAATACATGAAATATGAATGATTGCAATGTGTTTCCTAAGTATTTCTATATTTAAACTGATAGTTTGTGGGATGCAATTTTGAAGTACTAAGGTGAAAAGATGACTAAAGCTGCAAAATGTTTAAGATAGTGATTTATATAGGTCTAAAAAACACCCTGAAGGAGACAACTTTTTTAGTGGAATTAATGGACCTCTATTGGGTGTAAAGAAGGCTTTCTTTCTCTTCATGAAGCTTTGTGTAACGTGAACAGTTTTTGTATAGACAAGGCAGACTGCTGGAGGAACAGAAAGGCTGGGTTTGTTTTCTTTGCAGTAGTCAGTGTTAGTCTGCCTCCAACAGAAAAAAACTAGATTGTTTGGGTTCTTGTTCACTTATTTCACTGCCGGGGTTCTGTGCTCTTGCCCTGCCAAGAGACCTCTTACTTTCTTTTCCCTATTCTTGTCTCTCAGGCTGTCGATAGCATCATTAAGCACAATAACACCATTTAGAAAAAATAGCAGTGAAGTACTAATTGCAGCAAAAATCAGATGTGAATCTGTAACGTTTCAAGTAGTGCAGGATTCTTATCTAACTGCATTGCCAAGCTAACCCATAAGATACAGCTTTTAAGTTTTAAATGCAGAGCTATTTTTAATCAATAGTCAGTATATTCTTGTTAAATGATGTTTTGCAATACTGTTTGAGAAAACATCTACCCTCTAAAGTAACTTTATAAACATATTAATAGTAACTACATGAGGAATATTAGCCTGCATTTACTTTGTTTGAAGTACAAAATATACTTTTAGATGTGGTTTAGGTAGTTACGAGTATGGCATATCTGATGGTGATGTATGATGAGTCAAGCTCTCATTAGTATCCACACATCAAGAAAAAAAATGTGAATCCTACACCTACAACCATAATTGAATTTAAAGGTTGCTAGCCTGCATGGACCACCAGTATCATCTAAAGAAGAAAAAAGAAACAAATGTTTAAGCCATTGAGCATCCCACCCACGCTTCCACTCATTAGTTCCACTCAGCCTGTACTAACACTGCAGTTGTGCATCAGTACTGTGCTACGACCATCTGGCTAACCCCAGAAAGACATGTGGGCAGCTTATCTTCAAAGATGAATACTGGCTTTTAGCAACAGCACTAACAGCTGTATCAAGCCAAAGAATGGAAAATAGATCTCCTAAGTTCATCTTCTTCCATAAAGGACCAAATGACCTGGGTTTGACAGTGCCATTTTAAATGAAGACACTTGGTCAGATTTGCATGTACTTCTCTGTCTCTTTGCAATATGTGTTATACAGCTGATTATAACTAAAAAGCATCAATTACAGTGTGCATCTATAGGATATATTAGGAGATAGATATTTTTTCCTTTCCTAGCAGAAATGAGGACTACTCTATGGAGATAAAAGATGGGAAAGTTACCCATTACAGTTCATATGGTCTTTAGCTTTCTTTTCCTAATAAGCACTAAATAATTACTGTGAGCTGTTTGAAACTCTTTTTGGAGATGTCTCCTTTAACTCTTGCAAATGTACATCTACAACATTTTAGAAAATAGTTTTGGACAGAGAGGTAGAGTATTTTTATTTCAAATCAAGGCCATATATCACGGCTACCCAGCAGTGAGAAGTGTTGTATTTCTTCCTGGATTACTCAGAGTCTTCACTTCCTGCTTACCTGTTGTGAAACTAATGTGTTCCAGAAAGGATAGAGTTACTTAAGCATCTGAATTCCTATAGGGAGTATGAGGGTAAAGTACTTTTTAATTGTTTGACTTTACAAATGATGCAAAACCAAGTACATGGCAGAAAGACTTAGGTATCGGGAAGCGTACTGCTTCATTCATCACCCTAAGAATGAATCGTGAATCATGCACACAAACCGAGATTTGATTCTTTCTGCCTCTTGGCCATGATATTATTTTCCCCAATTCATTTTATGTGAAACAGGAAATTACTTTGTCTTCTCCCTTGAGAAAGCACCTTCATGTCTTCTGCATTGTTAAATGATTCTATAAGATTAATTCTTCTTTGGAAAGCATGGCCACAATAAAGATGCTGAACACATAGTTATCCCTAGCAAAGCATAAGGATCACGCAGAATAGTCACATTTAAAATAAAAATAAAAGGAAAAATGTTCTTGCTTTTTGAAGGGGAATCCCACTGCTATCTGCATGTGTATGACTGTGGTATTACATGGTCCTGAATGGATCTTAGTTACTGTGAGCTTGCGGTGGTTTTACGATTACCTGGTCAGCCACCTTACAGAAGTGCACGTGCAAATACATAGATGTGCTTTGTACAAATGAGATTTCTTGAGATCAACTTGCAAATAGAACATGATAGAGGCACGGTTACTCCCTGCATGTAACCAAGAGACAGAAAAAGAAGATTCATAATACTTTGCTGAGTGTTTCTTTTCATCTCAACCCATTCTCATTCTTCTAAGCTTCATTATTAGCCATACACATAGCACCTACAGATACATAACTGTGTGCTAGGGAGATAAAGGGCATGTAGAAAACATCCCTCTGATCTTTCTTATCCCCCCTATCTGCAGGGTGGCCTGGAAAAAGCAGATGGAATAAATGAAATACACACATCTACCTCCCGACTGGCTTTCTGCAGCCATGACTACACCAGGCTCTTGCTGGTGTTTTCCACAGAAACTGTGTGCAGCTCAAACATCCAAAATCAGCATCTTCTGCCATGCTAACTCTTTTTTTTTTTTTTTTAAACCAAGGATACTCTCCCCCGACCCTTCAGTAAATATGACAGGGCCTTTTAGAAAGATTGTCCAGCTGTCACACTGGCAGTTGGCACCTTTTAACTACACCTTCCTCCAGCATCACTTGTTCTCTCACCAACCCCACCTAATTGTATAAGCCTGTAAAATCCTCCCTCTCCTTGTTTGCCTTTTAAAGATGAACTGGGAACTGAACCCAGCTGCTTTGCGTTTCTGAGGTAATTGCCGCATTTCTACAGCTGCTGCAGGGTTGGGCTGAGGTTTCAGATGGTTGGTGGTCGGAGTGTTTTTTCTTTCCTCCCCTGTGCTCAGTTTCTGATCTTGTGCACTGATACCTACAGGCAAAGCAATGAGTGTCTCACTGATGATGTGAGAATACCTTGGTTCTAAACACTGCTTCTTTTTTAGAAAGAAGTAATGGGTTCATCACATCTGCACCAAAAAGGTACAGGTTAAGGGCTGGGTTTTATTGTGAGGCGTATATACTAACTTGTAACCAGACACATGGCATAACATGGTACGTTCATTCAGGAGGTTAACTTGCAAACACTTTTATTACTTCATCTTGGTGTAGCAAGCTTTTGGTCACCATGCAGAAACAGAGCAGACAATTGAACTTTACCTGAGTAACACGATTGTGTAATGTTTATTTTCTACTTCATACTCGCTCAGAACACTTTAAAGAAATACTAGTATGATATCTTGGTTTATGTAAGGACTTTAGAGCAGAGACAAAATCTGGTGTTCCCAGCAATATTCTAAAGCAAGTTTCTAAATGATTCTGTATTAGAAATGGCTTGTGCTCTGCTGATATAGAATACAGAGAAATCTGTTGTGTGGTGCTCTCTCCTTGCTCAGCTGAAATCTTGGCTAGGACATGGGATGATGCAGGGCTGGTTGCATCTGCAGCTGCTGTGTTAAGATTTGTAAAAATAAAGATAGGTAAACTTTCAACTGCAGACAGGCTCCCCAACTCTACATGAGTCTTGAAGCCTAGATCCCAGGGAGGTCATTGTGTAAGAGTCATAGCCAGAGCTTTTGGGGGGATGACAAAGTACTATTAGGGTGCTATTATACTTGGATGTAAGCTGAATTCACAAAATGACAAGTGTGCCCTGTTTTCGGCTCAGGCTGGTGTCTGGCTGCCTTGAGAGTGGGAAGTGGGAGAGCCACCAAGAGCAGTGTTCCTGTCGATCACTGGTCTGACACAAGAGTTAGCTGTGCACCTTTTATACTTGCTTCTGGTTTTCTTCTGTCCTTGTTATATTTTTTCTTTTTTGTAAAAAAAAAAAAAAAAAAGAAGGGCACATTTGATTGTAGAATTTAACTGGTCCTAAGGGAATGATATTTGGGTGAACACAGCAGAGCTAAACATGCCCTGAGAAATGCATTTGGTTTGAGGGAGTTACTGGATATACCAAAATAAAGAGCTGCCATGGGCAGTTTTGTGGAGGACCCATAAGCCATGCTCAATGACAAATACAAAGGATTAGAGGAAGTAAGAAAGGTGCATTAAAGTCCTGGTTGCCTCCTTTTGTGTATTAAGTGAGTGCAATATGCTCACTTTTTAAGGCATTGGCAGGATGGAGATACAGGGTCAGCCGACTGCTAATACTACCAGTTTGGAAAATTGGTAACCCTGATAGTGAACTGCAACAAGTTTACTGAGAAATTGTGATAAGAAAGAGGGATTTTTTTTCTTTTAAAATATCTAAGTCTCTTGTCTTGTGTCTTTGTTTTGGGTTTGTTTGTTTGTTTTTTCTTAATACCTGTGTATTGGTGTGTCTACTTGGGAAAAGAGAAGGGTAATGTGTATTCATACAGGAAGTCACAAGGTAACTTAGGTACAAGTATTTTGTCTCAAATACTGAATAGTAAGAAATACTTCCATTGATGAGTGATTTCTGCCAGTTTTCTATGCATGGACTTATACAGCCTTAGAAAGGAATATTTTCTGCAGATCCCTTAATTCTCAGTAGCTTGTGACAGTGTAATTTTGTCTTCTCCTTTTCACAACAGAACACAAAATTGGTATCGAGCTCTGACATTTGTTGCGCTGACTTACTGATATCTTTTCATACTAGAAGTTTTTCCAAGAGTAGCACTTGTGTAAACTGAAGCATTTCTGGAAATGATAGCAACTATCTGATTTTGTATGTTGGTCCAGAAATGGTCTGACTGATGCTGTGGGCAGGTGTCCTACTCTCTTTATTAGAGGAAAAAAAATGAGTATGTACTGCCTAGTTTTAGGATGGTGACTTTTTAGCTTTCACATCCCTCGGAGTATGTTTTGTTTTCCCCCAATAATTGTGAATATAATCTGGTAGCATCTTTAGTCACTGTCTGCAAATGTGCTGTTTTGTGATACTTTAAAAGATAAAGGAAAAGGAGTTCTTCAGTAGGTAAAATAGAAGTAAATCTGTGAAAAAAACACGTTCAATTCTGGATCATTTAAACATAACTTGGTTATTTATGTATTTCACTTGGTGCAAACCAATGGAAATTTCATTGCAGTATATACATGTATCTAGGTCATCATATAATTTGGCACTCAAGTTTCTTTTCTAGTTGTGTATTTTTAAAGAATCCAGCTAGTTTAGTCCTAAAAGTTACCTTTCAAAGTATGTTTTAATGGTTTTGTTTTATGGTCTTTGAAACTTTACCCAATGAGTGTCAATACTGCAAAATGTAGTGATGATATTTCAGTCTTACCTATAAGCACAGGGTAAAGTTAATCCATAAGGATGTCTAGTGCAACTTGTCACTTGCTGTCCATGCATCTGTGTAAATCACATTGCTTTAAGTAAAAGGCTTCCTTTTTCCAGATGTATGCCTCTGTATACCTTAGGGATATTCACCACTGGGGAGAAAAGGAAATTAATCTCCAATATCGAAACATGAGCAGCTGTGATCTCAAGCACAGTGTGCATCTGACTAGTGAGTTTCTTAGGTAAATGACTACTTGGGAATATTGCAGAAAAAAGGCCCTTTAAAAAAAAAAAACCAACAACCAAACTGTGCAAATGTGCTCAGATTCTTCTGGTTTTGAAATAAATTTCTTCCATATGTGTTAAGAGAAACATTTCTAGGTGGACTTCCTGAAGTTATTCCAGTATAATTCACTTCCAACTTATCTAATACATTACAAATATCTCATCTGCTAGTATATGTCCAAACTGACCCAGAACTGCACATTCAGGGCCGCTTTATAAGGAAAACTTTGTTTAGCAAAGAAAAACAGATGTTTCCTGCCTAGTAGCACGAAGTGAGTTAGTGTGTTGGTAAGACAGCTAAAGTTAGTGGAAGGACATCCAGGGTTGTAGTTGCTATGATATTCTCTTCAAGCAGCTTCAGGACTAAAGATTTTGATTTTTAGCAACTTTAGAAGAGGGCCAGCATCCACTGTGGATGCAATTGCAAAAGCAGAAAGAGAGGCAGGAGAGGATTATGAAGTCAGGAATCAGCAACAAGTGACTCTGAAAACGTGGAGGTTTAGTTCTCAATTAATGTCAGTCCTTGAAGGTGCCCACCTCAACAGATGGTGGCATGGGCTCTCAGCTGGCACCATGGCTTCAAGCATGGTGGCTCGGGTACCTGTGCTGTCCAGACACTGTGTTGTGGTGGCTTGTCAGCTGCCAGTACCTAAGACAGTTTTCTTCAGGCTCCCTTGCATGTCTCTCCCTGACTGGAGGTGTATTGAGAGTCCTTGAAAATCCAAACTAAGGAGTTTTATGGCTACAGAAACAATATAAGAAGCTAAAGGTGGAAAAAAAATTAATGCCAAAGGCCACCCGTTTCTTCAGAATGTAAGGCAGCTGTGGCCTCTCATCTGGCCACATGTTTTCTTATGCATAATGCCCCCCCTTTGTAGGCTACTCTTTTTCCCAAGGACACTTCTGCTGTTCCTGGACTGCTATTAGTATCCCACTGTAGGATGCTCTAACAGCATCACCATAGCTTTCCAATTTCATCTCACAAGCCTGGAGTAAGTGTCTGGAACTAGAAGTTCAAACCCTTATGTATTACACAGGTTGAAATCTCTTGCACAGAGAGTGCCACAGATGCCTGTTTATAAGCCACCCCAAATATACTCCCTCTCTAATATCTCACGATCACAGAAGAATATTCAGAGTTACTTGGGAAATAAGGGAAAAGTTTATGAGACAGCAAGACATGGAGCTGTGCATTTGTTCTGGAATCGCTCTATTTTAATGCATAAAACATTTCAGAAGGATGTTCCTTTATTTACCATTGAATTTACTGCTTAACTTAAGCCTATGCAGCTTTCGTTGTTTTTTTTTTTTTTGAGGTGTGTGTTTGTTTGCTTGTTTTTCCCCAGAGGGAGCTTTTACTCCAGATTATTTCTGTGACAGAACAGTGTAGAGGAGTGGTGGATTCAGAAAAGGCAAAGCTTGGCTTCATTAGTGCTGTGTGGAAACAGAAGGACTGGTGCAGTCTGGAGCTCCTTCCTGAAGGCATCATGCAGGAGGCTGGTTTTTGGAAATAGAAAAATGAATGGAAAGATAGCAGGCAGGTCAACATTCTATAATCAGCTCTTGAGCTGATTTCTAATGAGTTTGGGATTTCTGTCAATCTTCTGTTCCCACAAGGCTTCCTGAGAGAGACTTTAGAAAGTGAAACCAGGGAAGGGGAGGGAAAAAAGTCTACATGAGAGAGGGCTTTTGTCTAATGATTGAAGGTATGGCTTGTGATTAGACTTTGATAATGGTGACAAGAAAAACTGATACAGTCATTTTTTTTTATGGGCTCCATCCAGAAAAAAGTAATCTCCTTCGACTTTTCGGTATTATTTTATTGGAAGGAAATATTTGCTTTTATAAACTTTCAGACAACTATTACTTTCATTGGTTTGTGGTCATTTCTGGTTTTAAGAGCTGGGCAATAATGCAACTGTGTTTCACTGAAACTAAGTCTGACTTAGGAATAAAAACAGGGTGTTGATTTTCTGTTCGTTTTTATCTGTGAACACTGGAGTGCATTTGCTTCAGTTAAGGAAGAAGAGGTTACGGTTGGGAAATTGCTTGGTGGGATTAAGAGACTAAGAAACAGTTATTTTTAGACTCAAGTTTGCTTTTTTTTTCAGTATTTTGTCTGGGCAAGAAAACTGAAAATGAATGGAACACTAGGGATGCATGAAGAGAGGAGGCTGCTTGCAACATCCTCTAGAGACTGATGAAGTTTTTTGAATTGCTACCTCCTCTCCTTTTACTTATTTGAGTTTCTAGGGAAGGCAAATATATGTGAATGCATTTTTAATGGGCTGCAGCTCTCCACTGCTGTTACCCCCTATGTCCATATGACCTCTAGGTCTCCCACCCCCACTGTGGGAAGATAGTTGCTTCTGAGTTAGCTAATTCATGCAACTCCAGAACCATGTTCTCTGGAAGATTTCTCTCTTCAACTATCATATAAAATAGGTGGGAGCAGATGGGGCATGTTTCAGGTTATGGAGGTAAGACAAGTGTGAGGAAGCAGATGGTAAGATGGGAAAACACAGACCTTTATTTCTAACCCTGTGTTTTCAGTAGTGCAGTGAGCAACTGGATCCAATAAACAGCATTTATGACAACAATAGTAAGCTTGAAATCATGCAAATATAATAAAACTTTCTTACAGCTAACTAATACTTAAAGAAAAATAAAGAGCATTGTCTGTTAACTTTCATTTCCAAACCTTGAGCTATTACTGCGATTGAACAGCCACTGCCTGGTCTCTAAATGATCCTGTTATGGTAAATTCATCAGTCTGTTTTCTGCCTCTGATGTTCTTCGAGTCAATGACTGCAGACATTGGTGGCTTTTGCTGGGAAAAGCTTGAAGGCTGAGAAAAGCTTCTATTTGGTTGAAACGTACTGTGCTTTCTTCTAGAGATTTATTCGCAGGAGTTCCTGTGATATGTTATCTTAGTATTGATGATACAGCTGCTACCTTGACAGATGGGTAGTGGCTCTGTTTCAAAAATTGCCCTTTCTCCAGCCACAGTTGTGGTAATTCTGGTGCTCTCCAGCTGTTTTCTCCTCCTTTTTCCTAGGGCATAACAGCTTTTCTTCAGAACTTATTTCTGTCTTTTGATTCCTGAAACTTCTTAAAGCATTTGTCACTTCTGCCCATAAACCTCCTGAGAAGATATTCCTGAAATACAGACAGAATTAATTTACCGAATTCTTAAATATTCCAGTGACTCTTCCACTAACTTCTTTACCTTGGCATAAGTACGTACGTAACTAGAAAGACAAAGTCCCCAGCTGAACTCTCCTGGACTGTCTAACCCACCGTGCACATTGAGGCTTCTGCATTACTTCTCAGTGGGCTGTGCGGCAGCTTTGTTAGAAGTTCATAGCTGCTGGGTGAGATATGTATCATCCAACCTGATGACAGAAAAGAAATCTTAGGCTGTCAAGTGTTGCTGCTGGTGTTTTTGTGGAGGCAGGGATACAAGCCTGATTCCACTTAAAACTGGTGGCAGTGGGTAGGGGGTGTTCATGGGAATGGGATGAGGGAGTTGCCTGGAGCATGGCTCAGCTCAGTGCCTTGGTTGCTGCCCAGTCCTCTTCCCTGTGTGGGCTGGGATACAAAAGGGTGGCACCAGGCACCACCCCAGCCCAGCACACACCCATCCAGGAGCAAAGAAACTCTTCCAGCAGCTCCTGAGAGCATACCTGTGAAGGATAAACGCAGTGGCGGGAGGAGGAAATGGCTATCTAGCAGAAACTTTGCTTTTAGAAAGGTATCAGTGAAGGGAATTAATATTGTATATTATTACAGAGGACACTTGACATCATTGTCTTAGGCACTATTTGCATTATATGTCTCTAGAGACATCAGGGTTCTGGTCAGTTAACAAGATATTGATCCTGCATTATTTAGGAACAGTTTAAACATGCAATGAAGAACATAACATTTATTACAGTTATATAAATCCTTCAACAGATTACTGCAATTAAATGAAAACTGCTGTCACTTAATCTAGTCACAAAACTGCAAAATTATTTCAATACTTATCATAATTACGATGACATTAAGTCACTTCTGTTTGGTTTTGTTTCTTTGCAAATGAGATTGATGTATCATATCCTATGAAGATGGCACATCTAGCTGCTTGGCTCCCAGGTGCATGAATTTTATTTGTCTGCTAATCCCTTGCTGGCTCTGGGCTCTTGGCAGCTAAGCATTTCCTGGGGTGCACTGTAATAACAGGCAGCTGTCCTGTCAGCTCCACTGAAAAGGGAGATAGTACGGCAGACAACATTCACTTTTTCCTAGACCTGTTTCTTACAGCTCTCCAAATTGATTCAAGTAACTGCTCTCAGCTGATGATGTTGTTTGAATAGAACTAGGGTAGGTTTTTAGAGAACAAACTTACAAATTATCTGCTGCAGAGGAAGCAGTGTGCAGCACTTGGCAATTGGAACACTTGTAAGGAGACATTGTGGTTGCAAGGAAGAATGGCTGTTTGTTTCAGTATTGCTGAATTTTCCCACTGACTTCTATCTGCGAGAAGGCTCTGTGCAGGCTCTTTTGGATTCTGTCTTTTCATCCCTGCCCCAATCATCTTGTCACCCTAGGCAACTGAAAATGAAGAGCATGTCAAATGAGGCGTTAAGTTTTCTGGATATCATTTGGCTTAGTGTCTTGCTGAAGTCTTCGGTATCTCCTCTGAGAGGCTGAATGCTGTCAGTAATGCTTGAGAAAACCCAGCTTTTTTGTCCATAACGGAAGGTAACATTAATGCTCATGGTGGTACAGAGCATTCTGTGCTGGGACATACTTCACCTGCCATCATTCTGGCTTGAACTCCTCTTCTTGAACCATCCATGTGAAATAGGAGGTGCCCAAGACTAACTAGAGCAGTTTAATGCTTTCATATATGTAGATGTCAATTGTTATGAGGAGATATTATTTTGAAGGGCTAAGTACTCTGAAGTTAGCCAGCCTGGGTTTGATATTGCATTGAATTAGTCCTTTGATTTATGGATCTTAAGTAACTGATCCCGATTATAAAATTTCTTCCCAAGTAAATCCTCTCATTAAAAAAGCAGTCTCTGTTAGCTCTGTTTTCATATACAGACACAAACAAAAGTCTTTTAAGTGAAGAAATTGTGATTTTTTTGCAAAAACGTGTTTCCCAGTCCATCAACCTTTTATATATCTCTCTAAATTTAACTATATTCATTTGCACTGTAGTGAGGTAGTGTTGCATCATCCCCTGAACTGTACTTGGTGATTTTTGCCAAGTTACACCCAAGTCCATCTCATCTCCAGGGTCGTAGTTCTGACTTCTTAGGACTGCATATGGCTAAACCACTAGTTTAAATACCCTTGGGTCATTGGGATGGAAACCATCTGATGAACTGTTGCTCAGTGTTTATTCTGTTATCAGCTCTTTTGATGTTTGCACTTTTATCAGTTTACTGTTCTTCTCTAAGTATCATGGGTAGGATGGTGTTCTGTATTGTTGTAAGATGTATTTGTACACCACCTGAAGATTGTAATGCAATACAGGCTGACTCTGTAGCTACTCACAAGAAAGCAGTTCTCTCCTTTGGAAATGAAGGCGTATCTTTATATGGAATTAACTGATCTTTCTCTAACATGAACTTGATTTTGTCCTGGAAAGTTAAGAAAAAAATCAAGCAATGTGGGATTTCTTCATCCAAATGCTTAGGACTACTTCTTTCTTTACTTCATTCCTCCCAATGTAAGTTAACTAGCATTCAGGGTTTAAAAATAGTCACCTTGTAAGCATACCTGTGGGCAGGATACAATTCGTAAGGGGATGAGGATGGGATTTCAGCCAGATCTGGCAAACTGATGGAGAAAGGAAGCACAGCTGACTTGCCAGCTACTGAAGTCCTTGAAGTTGATTTAATCCTGATGTCAGGCACTCTCTCCAATGTGGGCAAACAGCCCATAATGTAAACTCTGGGGATGAAACTGAAATTGGTGGTCACTTGCATGTCATGCGGCATGAAAGCAAACTTGTGGTTAAAGCATCTGTCAGGGGATTAGGAAGGTCTAAAGTTGAAAGCAATGATCTTCTAGGAAAAAATAACAAGCATGCTATTAGTAGAAGACATGTATAGTTCCTCTGCTAAACACTGGCAGTGCGTATAATCACCTTATAATGAATTGGTCAGACCCTTGAGTGGTGTAACACGACTCTCCTGGCTTCCAAGCTGTAATACCAACTTACACCACCTGAATGCACAGTCCATTGCATACTACTAAATGTGGACTTGGTGTGGGCTGAAGGGCAGGGTTTCACCTTTCTAATAGCACTGCAGCAGGCTACCGTCTCTAACAGTATCCTTGTCTGATCAGAGGTTGCAAGAAAATACAATTAGTTTTTGGATGGGAAGGATGGGTGGTAGTAGCTCGCAGTTTCCCAAAGAGCACAGTGATGGGGTAGCAAAGTCTTGTTGCCCCTGAAGCCCCGGGCATATGGCCTCCTGCCATCATGCAGACAGCCTTTGAACTCTGCTTGTAATTCTGCCTATGGCTCAAATGTGAAGTTGAAACTCATGTTTTTGAGAGGTTGGGGTTTTTTTTCCGTTTTGTTTTGTCAAGCTCTTGATGGAGCTGAAAAAGAACTTAGGGAAAAAATATACTTGAAGATGCCTGGACTTTAGTCTTGGTATAAAACGAGGCCAAGGAGATCCTAGGTGCCTCAAACGTGCATAGTTATCTTGGGTCACTATAAAACCTGCTTAACAACATGGGCTGAAACATCTCCGTGCTTCAGTCTTGCTCCTGTGTGAAAAGGAGCTCTCTGGTCCTCAATTTGGCATCTTAAAGTTCGTGGGGACCTCATGGTGAAATATGTGATTCTGCTGTTACCAGCACCAATACTTCAAGGGCTGAGTGGGGAGCAGGTCCAGTAGACTTCTCAGGCACTTCTTCTCAGCAGAGGAGCTGATAGCAGTGCTGACAGTGGGTTTGAGATTGAGAAATACAGAATAAGGATTTCCTTGCTTTTTAATTTGTTGTGGCTATTCATGCATAGGAGATGGTCAAACTCCACGTTGGGCTTTTAATATCCTCTCCAACTACCCAGTGAGACTGCATACACTTTTTAATTTGTTGATACCATGTTCTGTGGCCCTTATGAAATAGGGAACATGTTTTAGCTTGTTTGCGCAACTTCCAGTGGAAAGTTTAGATCCAAAGACACTAAAGTGCATGGATCTTGTTTCAAATATCCCGGACAAGGTTTGTTAGAAGAAATTACCTTTCTTTAGCCACCGTGTTTTCCAGACTATCCCTTTAAAACATAGGTGTAATTCCTCAGTGCATTTTCCCCAGATTAAATTAAAATATTTTGATTTCAGCTGTAAGAAAAGACTGAGATAGAAACAAATGACTGCACCTACTGTGAAGATTTGTTACAGAATAGAGCTTTAAATTTTCTATCAGAATATTGCATGAGTGTTTTGAGCAGTTGTGATAGTGCTTACATAAAATTTTCACTTCCAGATCATACTGCTGAAATTGAAATTCAGCCAGAACAGAATCTAGCCGAGTGCCCTAATGACCAGTGTGTCACAGCCTGCAGCAATCAAAGGGTTAAGCTTCAGTCCAAAGACAGCACCTGTGATGGCAGTGTCAGCTACCATTGCACGGGGTGACTTGGTGCTTGTGTAAAGAGAAGAAAGCTTATCTAGGGAAATAGCTGTGTTTGGCAGTGCCCACAAGTCTCTGGGGGATGTTTCATCCTGCAGCACCCGGTTTAGTTTGTGGGTGCTGAGATAATTTCATCAACAAACCTGAAATTCTGGCAGGCAGTGCTTGATGGTGGTCTCTCTTGAACTGGCTTGTCTGTGTGTTTCCAGCTGTTGACTGCATTAGATACAACTGAAAATTATGGACACTTTCCAAGTATTACTTATCCATGTCAGACACTGTTCTGATTGCCAAGAACATGTACTGGGATCATGAGCAGAGATACAGTCTGTGCAAATGGGATGGGGGATGGGAGATTTCCATAACCCATTGGGTGGGGGAGGTGTTTTATTAAGATGTTGTCTAAACACTATATAATGTTGGGGAATACCCGTATTATGATGTAAACTGGAATATTACTCGACTGTATTGTAGGGATGCTGATAAATAGTATGTAGAGTCAGTTGGCTGGTCATTGGTGTATTTCGTGTGTATTTAGAACTAATAACAGGTGTTATTAGTTCTCATTTGCTTTTATGATCCACTCTATAGTCTGCTAAGTTACAAGGATATTCTTTAGACAGCAGAACTTCTCAAAAGCCCTCTTGACCAAAAATTATACTTTTATCAATGGTTTCCCTACTGCAAGTTTTGCCTTCTTATAATAAACAAAAGAACATTCGTATTTTTCTGTTTTCTCTGCTTTTTTTAAGCCTTCAAGGCTTCAACATGTGCAATGGAAAGTTGCAAAATGATCCTGTGCTTTGATTCAAGCCCACTTAAAAAAAAAAAAAATTGGTCTTTGCAGGATCTGAGGAGGATGCAGACATCCACTTTTCTAACAGGTTCAGGGGTCTCTTATCCCCCACTTTAGATTTCTGCTTGTTAGGATCGGAGTTTGGGAGAAGAGGTGTAGGCTTTGAAGGCATTTTGATATGTTAGTTCTGGTGTGAGCACTCTACAGTTTTTTTAGGACAGTGGCCCCGGTCGTTTCAAGTACTCTAAATTGCCACTTGCCTTGATGGTAGCCAGAAATAACACTTTACTGAGTGAAGTTGCTGGAGAGATGTTTCACAGGAGTAACTACATGATTTCAATTCTCCTGCTATTCCACTCCAGTTAGCTCAGCAGCATGAAATTGCTGAGGCAAATATATCTACCTATGTGACTTCAAATACGTAGAGCAGTCTGGTATCTGGCACTGGAACCTCTAGGCCAGTAGGTTAAAAAGGGCAGTAGCAAGAGTATGTCACAAGAGAACATGGCCCTTCTAGCTGACTTCTAATCCTTCAACTCTGCACCTTTGAATAAGGAGAAGCAAGTGCATGTTAAGAAAGACTGGAATGAAGCTTTGTGCAGGATGGGAAGTTTCCCTGTATCGCTCATTAATTAACTTTCCAAATGCAGAACTACATGCGTTATACTGATTTAAAGTGGTCAGAGGTGTTTGTCTCCATCATGGAACAGTGTAATGACAAGCTAGATTATGTAATATCACCTCTGATACTGGCAGAAGTTCAAAACAGTTAAAGCAGCTTTTGTGCAAACCCAAGGTACTCTAAAGCAAGCTAACTGCGCTATTTCATCTAAACTTCCCTGCACAGATAAGGCCTATGATCTCTTGATGCAGTTTCTGAAAGCCAACTGTGTTCAAACACATACACTGCAACCCATTTGGACTCACCTCCGGCTCTGGCTGATGTTGATGGAACTCTCTGTGGAGAGCTGATAAGATATGTCATTCTCTTGCCTCCCTGCTTTACATCTGAAAGCATGTGGTGAAGATAGCTTGTAAGACTATGGAGAGCATTTGATTTTCCCAGATGCTTCACAGCAAGAGTAGAAGGGAGTAAAGGTGTATCACATCTTCTCAGCAGTGCTGCTGAAGGCCCCCAAGAGTTCATAAATAGGTAAATTCATGTGAGACAAGCCTGGACACAGCACTGAGGTAGGAGTCTGTGGATTCCAACCTGGATAGAAAAAACATCCAGTAAGTTTTTACAGGCTGGGACTAATGTTTGATGAGTGTTCTGCGCACTGTAATATTGCTGTGCCCCACAATTACCTGAGATGCCCAACAAATTCATTGAGGAATATAAAAATCACGTGTGACTTGAGATTACATCACTCCACCAACAGAGTAGAAGCTGAAGTCTGGACCTGAATGTAGGAGCTGTCATGTCTCTTGCTTTCTCACTGAGTTGGCTGGGCTGCCACCTTTATTAAGTGTATGTTCCATACAGCATGTGTGCACGTGTAATGTCACTGAGGAGAAAGTGGAAAGAATGAACTGCGTTTCCAGCTCAGCTCAATTAATTTTGCTGGTAGGGCTGATATAATCCCTGGAAATTCAGAAGCTGAGGAACACTGAAATTTGTATCAACATCTAGAGTAACAGGTAATTTTGCTGTGATAATGAAATCTGACAATTGGGGTAAATCTCAAAACAGTACTGAACAATTTATTAAATAATATCTATCCCCTAATGATGAATTTTTTCCAGTTAATAACAAGCCTATGTGAAGTGTAATGAAAAATACAGTGCCATGCGTAGTAAACTGGCCTCTGTTTTCTTTGACAGCACGCCAGTTCCTCAGCTGCAGCACCACTATACTATTCATCTCCATAAAGGGCTCTTTTGAAAGCATTATTAAACAGCAGGAAGGAATAGTGTATGACAGCTTCATTAGTCACTAGGAGTCAAACCTGGCCACTTTCTGCTGGGAATTATTAGCACATTCCAAAACATCCCCAGGTTGTTGACATCCAAAAAAAAAAATTTTTTTTTTCCCAGATTTTTGGATTGTGGCCAAATCTCAGTTTGAAAATCCTGGAATGACACTTGTACTATCAAGTCCTCTCTGGGCAAGATTAGGCTCTATTTGCAAACATGGACTTCCCAGTCTTAGGAATCCAGAAATATCTGCAGTAGATGATTTGGTTTGAAATACATGGACATAGGAAGTTCTTCTCTGTAAGCGCAGAATGTGATCTTGCTGAAACTTGAACTCCCCAGCACCATCACTGCAGGCAAGCCCCTATGTACCAGGCAAAAAACATAATGATTTTTTTCACGTTTTGTGTACAGTGTTTGCGAAAGTTACGTCTGGCAGGCAGGGCGCTCCGATATATTAAAGATGCTCACAGACCCACTGAGACCAGTAAACATACAGTTCTGAGCTACCATAGTGTTTCAGGCTCTATGTTGTTAGGCTGAGATCAGCCATATTTAAAGAGAGGCACCTTTGAATCTTGCTCAACAAGAGCGTAAGCTACAGGATAAACATGAGGTGCAGAATCAAGCTCTTGCATGAATCTGTTGCATGATTTATTGCTCTCTTGAAAATATCACAGGCTGTTTGTAAAGTGAATTAACTGTCTAAAAAAAAAATTTAAAATGAGCAAAACCTGTGAAAATCCCGCTGTTAGCATGAATACTTTAGCTGGCTTTCATTCCAGGAAAGCACCATCTAAAAGCCAATTCTTTGGGACTGAGGCTTCACTGAACAGTGAAGTCTGGGGAATTGATGGAACTCATATGAAAACCACTGTATACAAAGAAGTATTTTACAGTCCAGCTGTTATTAATTTCCTGTATATTTGTAAAAATAAAATTATCCCTTAATACATAGCTATGGTCTTCTACCCACATGGAACCTTCTGTGAATATTTTACAGGTAGCGCCATTCATAATTAACAGTAAGCAAACAAATGCCTGGTGCTTGAGTGATGACTTAATGTACACTTGCAAGCTTAGCCAAGATCCTCGTGTGACTAAGCCAAATGCAGGAGGGGATATTGTGCAAGAACGTGCCTCCACATGCGTTTGGAAATCCTGACTGTTGCTATCTCTATTGGTGCGACCATCCTACTTGGACTGCTTGGTGGGCTCAAGCCCAAGCAAGAGGCTTGCCTCAGAGTCCCTGGAGGCTCCAGCTCTCACTGAGCTCCCCTTGCAGGATACACTGGGCTATTGTACTTGCACAAGTACGCAGGCTTCAGCTTTGGTGTCTCCTGTTGCCAGTAACAGCTGAGATCCGTCAACACAAAGATCACAGGAGGCAATTCTCTTCCAACCTTTATTCTTTTTAACATAGGGTATCTGGTGCGAGAGTCAGTTCTCATGATTCTTGGGGATTCTTCCTCATTTGTGCTATCACAATGACAGCCTTGAATTTAATATGCGTTGGCCCACAAGCCTTGTAATAACTTTACTGGTAAGAATAGCCGCAAAGCCACAACTGAAAATCTGTGCGCCTAATCTGCAGGATTAACACAAACAAGATGTCTTTGAGTAGGATCAGTTTACAGCAGTATAGCAGGAGTCATTTTCTCAGAGAACAGAAAAAAACCCCTTTACAGTCCATGCCTGGGGAGACTGTCAGCAATAGGCTACCGGCTCTCTCTGCTGCTAATTCAAGTGAGCCCCCCCTCAGTTTTAGTAGTGTTCATCTCCTTGCGTGCGTGATTCTACGATGAGGAATAGTTTCCAGTTCTCTGCAAGCTGGAGCCATTGCTGCAAGGAGTTTTTAGTGCAGTTTGTTCTAGTGCTCTGAGGTGCTAGTTGGTAGATCTCGGGCATGGACTACGAGATACCTACACCTACAAGCTGAATTCACATGTCCTTTCTGGCTTTCCTCAGTGTCTGAAGGCCAGTCCCTGTTGAAAGACAGAATCTGCTGCTGGTGGAAATAATATTCTGCTGTTGAGCATCAGAGTGTTTGAGAAGACAATGATGCCCTCCTGTGAATGGCAGCCAGTTAACTCCATCTCCCACTGTGGCTTCCAGTTTCACTCCATCAATAACAACATATTTTTTCCTGCACATCATATTACTTTCTCCCCTTATGACTCTGCAGTTTATTTGTTCACTGGACTTTTGTGAATCTGTTTTCTTTGCTTTTGTCCATTTATTCTTAGTGTTGGACCTCACTGACAGACCTGTCTAAACATAACGGGGAGCCAATGAATGGAAAAATGTTTGATATTTTTGTAGTTTTCAAAGCTACCACTTAGAGTGAGCTCATCTAAAAACTGGTTTAAAAGTATTAGACCCTTTTCCAATCCCCTCTGAAAAAGGTACCATCTCTTGTTGATATTATTCATTGAATCTTTCCAGACTCGGAAAGATGTCTTGATTCATGCTTTGAAATCTGTCTATGCATCTAAGAAAACCAGAATGTCTCTATTTATGAAAAATTAAAAGATTTCTTTAGAGGTTGAAGGGAATGCATGAACTAAACAAATTCATGCTCCCCTCAAAAAAAAAAAAATTACCAAAGTACCATATAAAGGATTAATTATATAATTGTTCTTCACCAGTTGGAGGAACTGTGCTTATTAGGAAAGGCAAAATTTACTGGGATAGCAGGGTCTACAGCAGCTCCCCCAGCAGCTGCTTTCTGCCAGAATACAAAGGGAAGACTGTGTGCACACAAAACATAACCCTGCTCCGGAAGTTTTAGTGGACTCAGTGTCTATAGGCAGGAGGCTTGATGGCTGCATTAGGTTTTACAGGACTCCTTCGGGAGGGTGCCCAGGGAGAAAAAATCTGTGCCTGGAGATTTGAAGCTAAAGCCCTCTGAGTAATTTTAAAAGTAGATTGGTGGCACTCTGGAGAATAGTGAAATGAAGCAGGGGAGGACAGGAGGGGCAGTGCTAGTATGCAAGCAGGACTGAATGGGAGGCGTAAGTAGGGCATACCAGTACAGAGGGGAAAGACACAGGAATCTGAGTTAACAGGTGACTTGGGTGATGTTAGGGAAAAGATTATTTGCTTTTGTAATGCTAGGGAAAAGACTGATCATTTCCTACTGCTGCATGTAAAAGGCAGATGGAGCAATGGTGGGTGAAGAAGGCAAGCACGGAAAGGCTGTGGGTTTCCCATAAGTGTTTTCACTTTTGGGAAAGTGAAAACTGAATTTCAGAAACTGCATGTCAAAGAGGTCAGCAGAATCCATCCGCTCTTTTGAAAATTATTCCAGCCTTCGATACTGTAAGCATAACTTAACTGCTTTGTACAGTGAAATAGTACATTACAAATCAATTTTGGCTTCCATCATTCTTACGTTCCCCTTTCATTTACAGCTTTCTGTCCCATGTAACAATTACTTCCTACCTGTATCAGCTGAGTCTCAAGCAACAGTAGAGTAAAACTGTGCTTGTGAAGAAGACTTTGGAGGGTCATCAGAATATTCACTGGCAAGATCTCAATAGATGTGGGAGCAGGTCTCCTTAACTTGAGTAGAAGGACCATATATTGGATCAATTTTAAGAAACAGCAAGAAATGATGTTAGAAATGCTGGTCGAGAAGGATCCCACTCCATTCCAGGTATCTGGCTATAAGACTTCTGAGCTGCACTTGCAGAAGATACAAGTACTAATCCTGTGAAGGATTTCTCCCACAGTCTCTAAAAGTACCTAGGCTGAGTTTGGACTCAGAATAATTTCTGATGAAGATTTCACCTGATTTTGCCTGTCTTGATTTATTAACATGATATTTTCCTATTAACTAGCCTTCTAGCTGGGACTAGTCTACACTGTCATATTGCAATACCTGTGAAAAATTTTGGACCACACTAATTGCTAAATTAAGCATGTTGACTCTGAAAACAAGACCACTTTGAAGATCTGTCATCCCCTCACTTTTTTCAAGAAACAGTCAGCACTGATATGTCTGTAAGCATTTTAACAATGTTGAAGGTTCACTATGCTGCACATGGTTTGGACATGTTTGCCTCAGAGCAAGCCACAGGTACTGCCACATCTTCGACTTGCAGATGAAAATGCTGGTGAGAAGTAGTTGTGCAAGGGGTCAGACTATGTCCAGCATGACAAACCGTGCATTTGGGCTCATAAGGCTGGTTGGACTAGGCAGTGCCCTGTGGAGTCACCTCATAGTTTAAACCCTTCTCCATGTATGTGGAGCAAAAAAAGCCTCTGTTCTTCTGGATAATGTAGTTTATTATTTCAAAACTCTTTCTTCTCTGTTGGTTGTTAAGTTAACCAAGTATGCAATGACATTATTTATTTTGAGAAGGCTTGGGAGGAGACTGAGGCCAGTACAGTAGCATTCAGCTAACAGTGTAGAAAACAGACTTAAGTGCAGTGCATCGAAGACTTGGCTTCCATTAAGCTCTGCCAGTGCCTCACATGTTCTTTGAGTGGAGAATGATGAATACATAATTTGAAGCGTAGGCCCAGTGTCTACATACAAGAATAAGATCTCCAAGGAAGAAATGCCTTCTTAAGCCAAAATGACTTCTGAAATGAGACTGAAGTACTAGTGCCTAAATGGGTGCCAGCCATCTGCTCCTCAGCTGGCAAACATTGACGGTGCTGCAAGAGCTGAATGTTCTGCCCATGTGATTAATTTCTTCCCTGGCAAAAAAGTGCTGATATAAAGTTTGATTTTAAACAGTGGGTAGAATAATGGAAAAAATAAAAGGTCGGAGGAGCTCCGTTTCCCTCACTTGACTCAGTTCCTAGCCTCAGACATTGCTCTGCAAGAAAAAAGCCATTCTCACAGGGTTCAGGAGATACCCTATCTGACACTTTTTCAAAGGCTGTCGAGAGGTAGCTTGTGAGTGCACCAAACCAGTGCTGCAAAGAGAGCATCTTTCCCTGAAATGGGAACAAACTGTTCTGATTGTAAGAGGTTTCTTTCTTTTTGGCCTTGAAATTACTGGTGTAAGGGCAACGATTGCAGGGATGTGGTGGTGAGGTCTGCACAATCACCTGTCTGGGAACTTGGGGAAGCCTTGTGCAGCTCCAGGATGGCTGAAGGTGCTACGCTTCCCACTGCAACCTCACTGGTCAGATGAGCTTCCTGAACTCCACACCACTTATCCAATGTATCAAGTCACTAAAATGCACGTGGTCTATATAAGTGTTTTTAAATCTTTTTTAAACAAAGATACGTACACCTTTGTCTCTATCTCCCTATTCTTATGCTTTATATTTTGGGTATTTATTGTGCAGTTTAAGTATTTGCTTTAAAGAAAATGTAGTTCAATGTCTCCCCAAAGATTTGCTGCTCCCCATAAACATTGCCTAGAAACATCTGCTTCCCTCATATGGATCTCATAATTTGTGCTTTGGATTTCATCCAGTGCTCTGTGGAAAAGTGATGCCTTCCAGAGACAGAAACCTGATGAGAAACCTCATGGACCTTTGGTGCCTTTGTTGTAAATGATTTTGAAGACGGAGAAACAGAGATGGAAGAAGCAGTCTTTATGTAATGTTTTTTTGCAGAGACATGCCACATACTCTTTTATTCTCCTCAGGCACACATGGAGTAGTCTCTGGTTCTCTGGATTTTTGTCTCTTCAGTCACCTCCAACCACATCTGACAGGCAGGGGAGTCTCAAAGATAATCATGTTCTTGAAGTTTCACCGAAGTAGGTGAGTGGAAAAGGAAAAGGGCCATTTTCTCTGAGTGCCCTGATTGCAGCATTACATTGTTAGGTATAAAAAAATCCACACAGCAGAGAGAACTTGCAAAGAATGAGAGTTAAACAAGCTTTAACCAGTCACAAAATACAAGTCTGCAGGACACCAGACTTTCAGTTCCAGCATTGATGGAAATAATTAGAAATAATGCACCTACAGACTCCAAACAACTTGAAGAAGACCAACCTGGGCTACGTCCTGTACCAAGATGGAGCAGTCCAGCCAGCAAGAGATGGGACTGAGACTCCTCCTCTTCATGTCCCTTCACCAGTTCCATGGCTGTGGAATACAAACAGTCCTGCAGAGCAGGAGTCCCAGAAGGAGGTGGAAGAAACCTTGCTCTTTTAACCTGCCTTCCCTTGCACCACCCAATGATACGTAGAAAAGTTAATGTCGTCATTACCAGCCTGCCTATGCATTTTTGGGGCACAGGATATTTGACGTTCCTCAGGCCTTCTGGTGAAGAATAACAGCTTAGGTTAAAATAAAACAGATGGGGAATAGGAAGTGGTGAAAAAATGGTGAAGGGAGGAGCTTGCCAGAAGAGGCAGGGTTACAAAGTTCCTTTTAGGTGATCAGTGTGTGGATGCCATTTCTCTTTGCAAACACAGTTTGAGGAGGAGATGATAATCATTACATACAGATCTAATGATTAACAGTGTTTGTCCAGGGATGATGAGTTCAGACACATCCTCAGCCTGAAGTGTCTATGATCCCTCCCTTCCTGCTTCCTCCCATCTCCAGGAGGCTGCTGTGAAGTGTTCAGGTCTGAGTTGGAACCATTTTGCAGTACTGTGATTAAAATCTGCATAACAAAGTCAGTTGGGCCAAATGTGCAGTTACTCAAGTATTTCATTGGCTTCAACTCTGCATTTAGTTTTGCTTCATGCTTGTCATGGAGTTCTGGATAAATAACCAATCTGTGCTCTATTGTATTGACCTCCTAAACATGTTGCAAAGACTTAATAGTTCAGCCTGTGGAAGCAGGAATTTCACTTATGTTTAATGCGATTCCAAATCCTTTGACAAACATGAAGAAACGGCCCAAGGTTACCATTGTCTCTGTGCACAAAAGGTTTTAGCTCTGCTTGGAGGAGTGGTCTGGGTCCACCAGGCTGTATGTTTGCTTGTGACATCCTACACTTCTTGGCTTTTTGTAGCTGCGCACGCCCTTCCCTTGTGTTTGTTGTAATTGGTTACATGTGTCGGGTTGTTTTTGCACACATCCTGACCTCAAATAGGAACAGGAAAATCTCTCCTTGGGAATAGCCATGATGAGGTACATATCCTTTGTATCTGTGCTTGCGATCCTTAGTTGTTAGTTTGGGCTTACTTCTCCCTACGTGCGTTTTAGTTTCGCCAGGCGTCTGGATTTTTCTTCTGTCTTGCCCAAGCTCAAGAGGCTTGCCTTCTTGAGCAGTACATTTTGGATGCTCCCACATGCTGCTGTGTCCAAATAGCATTTCATAAATGAATTGTCCACTAAAACTGCCAGAATTGAGGCCTTGGTACTGTGCAAACCTGGACCACAATGACTGCAGCCGTTGCACCTTGACTGAGTGAAAGCAACAGCTTCATTTTTCCACCATCTTTACTTTTATTGTAGCACCTTATTTTCTAGAATCACTGAATCATCTCTAACACGTCATCCTCTGGCCTCCTTATGTCTGAGGAAAACTCTTTCTTCTAACCAGCCTCCAAAAACCCTAACACAAAAGGGTCCATTACTCTCAGTGGTTTAATGCTAGACTAAGTGCTGGTCTCTTGTTCCATCTCTTGGTCCCTCCTGGATACCCCAGAGGATTTTGCCTGGGAATGGCCCACGGAGCAGCTCCCATCTGAACAGCACAAGCCTGCCAGCATGAGCAGTAATGGCTTGCTCAGGGATCACCTGGCTTCAAACTTAGCTCCACAAGGAAGAGAGCTGCCAAGTTCCAGTCAAAGAGTGGAGAGAAGTCAGTATTTATGGGGTCTGACCATTGTTTTATGTCACAAGAAGAAAAATAGTAGATTACAGTCATCCGTCCACTTCTGCAGCACAGACAGACAAAAAGCATCATTAATGTTTGTGTCTAGCAAAGATCTGGTTTTTTTACAGTGTAGTTCACCATCTTTTTCATTTCTGGAGAACAGGCATCTGCTCTTTTTTAGTGAAACATTCACCAAATTGTACACTCAAGAAAGAAAGAAAAAAAATGAAACAAACCAGGAATATGCATGCATATTGCAGGAATATTGCAGTCTTCCTCTTCAAAATACAAGTTGTGCTGAGGTAAAGCGCTTCCTGGGACAGCAGCCATCTCTGGGTGGAGTTGTTTTGAAGGAAGGAGTTTAAGTAGGCATGGACATGGATGAGGCAAGTGCTGCAGTTTTCCTGAAATCTGAACGATGTTTTTAAAATTCACATCCTTCCTCAGAGCTTAGGGTTTGCTGTCTGTTTCTGTTAAGCAAACATGTCTCAGCTTAAAACCTAGCATGAAGTTCATGCCTAAATTGCTTTCTGCCTGTATTGAACATCAGCTAAATGCTTACCGATTTTGATGGGTTTGGACCACTCATCTGTCTCTGTAAGACCCTCACTGCAATCCAGCCCACAGTCCGTTGCCAGGGGGCAGGTTTGCAGTCAAAGCTGTGCCAGGTAATGATGATGTGGCTGTGTTTGGGAAAGCCCAGTGTGTGCTTCCTCACATCCTTCCCAGCCCATCTCTGCTTGCTCAACACCCTGCTAATCCTTCATTTGCTTGTTCTATGCTTTATAATAATAATAATTATTACTATTTTTCCAAGAATTCAAGAGGTGCCAGGTGGGAAACATGGGTCATCACTGCTCCTGGTCTGCTCTCTCTTGGGTAGCAGTGGTGGTGTTGCACCTTCCTAAAGTCAGGCATTGGCAGACACTTACCAGAAGTTTTCTCACCGAGTTTGGGCATGCCAATGATGCTGAGCATTGCCTGAGCTCATCCCATCCCCACTGGGATGCTGCTGGAGCCTAAGCCTTGGTCCTGGCTGGTCCTAAGCTGGGTGTCCTGGAAAGTGACATGCTGTTGAGGCTTGCTCACAGGACTATATAAAGCATCAGAGTTCCAGGCAACTGGACCAGTAAAGCACCACAGCTTTAGCAGTTTGAGTGACCCAGTTCTTGCTCTGAGCCCAGGAAAGGTAAAGCTTGGGGGATGCAGTCAAGCACTAATGTGATGGAGCAGAAACGTGTTTACCTTTTAGTGGGGCAATCCAGAGGTGATCAGGGAAAGGCAGAGACCCGTATGTTTCTTCATTTTTTGTATTAAAACCTTACAAAAGTTGTTTGGGTTTTTTGCCAGTCTCCACACTTTAGAGGTGGGGCGGGGGTGGATGGTGGG
>NW_010427709.1:876-2730 GCF_000710305.1 Buceros rhinoceros silvestris | reverse complement strand
GCGTGTCACGGGGACTCACACGCGTGTCACACGGACTCGCACGCAAACGCATGCATGTGCTGGGGACACACGTGCGTCACGAGGACTCATACGCGTGTCATAGGGACTCACATGCACACACATGTGTGCCAGAGAGAGCACGCGTGTCACAGGTACTCACATGCGTGTCACAAGGACTCTCACACACACACACGCATGTGCTGGAGGGAGGACACGTGTGTCACGGGGACTCATATGCCTGTCACAGGGACTCACACGCACAGACATGCATGTGCCACGGGGACACACGTGTGTCACAGGGACTCATATGCGTGTCACAGGGACTTGCACGCACACACATGCGTGTACTAGGGGGAGAACATGCGTGTCACAAGAACTCACACACACGCACGCATGTGCCAGGGAAGGACACGCATGTCACAGGGACTCACATGCACACACACGCATGTGCCGGAGGGAGGACACGTGTGTCACGGGGACTCATATGTGCGTCACACGGACTCGCATGCACACTCACGCGTGTACCAGGGGGAGGACACGCGTGTCAGAGGGACTCACACGTGTGTCACAAGAACTCAGACACATACGCACGCATGTGCCAGGGAAGGACACGCATGTCACAGAGACTCACACACACACGCATGTGTCGGAGGGAGGACACGCGTGTCACGGGGACTCACACGCGTGTCACAAGAACTCGCACACACATGCACGCATGTGCCAGGGAAGAACATGCATGTCACACGGATTCACACACACACACACACGTGTGCTGGGAAGAGCACGCATGTCACAGGAACTTGCACGCATACACAAGCATGTACCGGGGGAGGACACGCGTGTCACAGGAACTCGCACGCACACACATGCGTGTACTGGGGAAAGACACGCGTGTCATGGGGACTCACACGCACACACATGTGTGTACCGGGGAAAGACACACGTGTCACAGGGACTCGCACGCGCACACACGCGTGTACTGGGGGGAGGACACGCGTGTCACAGGGACTCGCACGTGCACACGCACGTGTACCGGGGGGAAGACACGCGTGTCACGGCGACTCACACACACACATGTGTGTACCGGGGGGAAGACACGCGTGTCACAGGGACTCACACGCACACACACACGTGTACCGGGGGAGGACACGCGTGTCACGGGGACTCGCACACACACGTGTACCGGGGAAGGACATGTGTGTCACAGACGGTGACTCACACACACACATGTGTGTACCGGGGGGAAGACACGCGTGTCACAGGGACTCACACGCACACACACACGTGTACCGGGGGAGGACACGCGTGTCACGGGGACTCGCACACACACGTGTACCGGGGAAGGACATGTGTGTCACAGCGACTCACACGCACACGCACGCGTGTACCGGGGAAGGACATGCGTGTCACAGGGACTTACGCACACACACACACGTGTACCGGGGAGGACACACGCGTCACAGGGACTCACACGCACACACACACGTGTACCAGGGAAGGACACGCATGTCACGGGGACTCACACGCGTGTCACAAGCACTCGCACGCACATGCACGCATGTGCCAGGGAAGAACATGCATGTCACACGGATTCACACACACACACACACGTGTGCTGGGAAGAGCACGCATGTCACAGGAACTTGCACGCATACACAAGCATGTACCGGGGGAGGACACGCGTGTCACAGGAACTCGCACGCACACACATGCGTGTACTGGGGAAAGACACGCGTGTCATGGGGACTCACACGCACACACATGTGTGTACCGGGGAAAGACACGCGTGTCACAGGGACTCGCACGCGCACACACGCGTGTACTGGGGGGAGGACACGCGTGTCACAGGGACTC
>NW_010427709.1:0-748 GCF_000710305.1 Buceros rhinoceros silvestris | reverse complement strand
ACCCACGCGTGTACCGGGGGAGGACACGCGTGTCACAGGGACTTACGCACACACACACACGTGTACCGGGGAGGACACACGTGTCACGGGGACTCACACGCGCACACACGCGTGTCCCCCCGCGGGGTCTCACCGCTGGCGGATGATGTCCAGCCCCTCCCCCAGCTCCAGGTGACCCTTCGGCTTGAAGTCGAACACTGGGGGGACAGGAGGAGCCTTCCTCAGCCCGGGACCCTCCTCCTCCTCCTCCTCCTCCTCACCCCCCGACCTTCCTCCTCCTCCTCCTCTCCCTGGGACCTTCGTTCTCCTCCTCCTCACCCCCGGACCTTCCTCCTCACCCCTGGACCTTCCTCCTCCTCCTCACCCTGGGTCACCCCGGCACCCTCCTCCTCCTCCTCCTCCTCCTCACCCCCCGACCTTCCTCCTCCTCCTCCTCTCCCTGGGACCTTCGTTCTCCTCCTCCTCACCCCCGGACCTTCCTCCTCACCCCTGGACCTTCCTCCTCCTCCTCACCCTGGGATCCTTCTCCTTCTCCTCCTCACCCCGGGACCTTCCTCTTCCTCACCCTGGGACCTTCCTCCTCCTCACCCCTGGACCTGTCTCCTCCTCCTCACCCCGGGACCTTCCTCCTCCTCCTCCGCACCCTGGGACCCTCCTCCTCGCCCCAGGGACCCTCCTCTTCCTCCCTGCCAAAGTCTTTCTTGCCCTGAGAACCCTCTTCCCTCTCCCCTCAGAGCCTTCCTCCCAC
>NW_010427708.1:3801-12735 GCF_000710305.1 Buceros rhinoceros silvestris | reverse complement strand
AAATAATGTGTAATAATAAATAATAATTGTATCGATTTAGCCAAAGTCTACTTCAGTAGCTACAAATTGTCAAAAGCAGTTTCACAAATTTTCTGTTGACCTGGGTTTAGCAAGCTTGCCAATCAGTTTGATACCTTTGCTCTTTGGAGGTATGAGCATAAAATATCTGTTATCTGTAGATGAAAATGATGGGCACCTTTGCTGCAGTGATGCTCTAATAAGTCCATGAAAGCCAGGAAGAAGAATATATAGTTATTATTTGACCAGTGTTGGAGAGCAAAAGACTTCTTTGAATAATCTACTATACCAGAGTTTTTCGTGGTTGCCACATTTCTCGGAATGAAATTCCTGGTGATAAATTAAATTACTCAGAGTCAGTTTTATCACTTGAATGAAAACAAGATGTTTGTCTTAAAGCATGGCTGCAACAAAATGGAAACGTTAACAAACTTGAAACAACAAAGCAACCTATTGCAAGGATACTTTGCAAGATATATGCTTCTTCAACATCTCAGCCTTCACCTCAGTTTCTCTGGATGTCCCCTGCTAAACTAGAACATCTCCATCTGTTAAAATGCAGTGCCTCTTGGTTTTGTGGTCTTTACTGCCTCCTCCTCTCTTGCTCTCAGAAGAAGGGCAGAGCATAAAGCTCCTTCTTAACTAATACCAAGTTCACAGTATTCCTGCTAGAGTTATTCCTCCTTTTCTTTCTGTAACTATCCTGTAAATGCTAACATCAAAAATGTAAAACTGGGAAAGAGGACTCCATAGCTACACTGTTAATTTCCAAGGGGTTAAATTCCTGGGCATGATCATTTCCTAACATACACTTCAATTTCTCTTAAGCTTCAATTAATTGGACTTTCTTATTCATGTAAAAATAGGTTCTGAGATCTTTACTGCATAAGTAACTCCATCACTGACAATGGCTCCTCTTAGAGTAAGTTACCCATTAGTCTTAGAGTACCACAGATTGTAATTTATTGCTGGTAGAAATGGTAAAATACAGATCTTTGGATAAGAAATTTTTTGAATGAGGGTAGAGTGGCAGAGACTCCATACTGGAAAGAAAAGAGAGATCATTTGGCTCAGGAAAATGTTGACTTAAGAAAAAGAGGTACAATTACAGCATTTCTACCAGTTGCAGAGAGATGCAAGGTGGATGAGCCCACAGACTTCCCCTCTGTATGAGTACCTCCTTCCCTACTACTGTGTTTGGAGATGGCCCTCCTTAGGCAAAAGCTGGTCTGGAGGTTCCTTGAACCTTCCAGTTTGACCCTGAAAAGTCATGTTCAGGTAGAGATTACTTTCTTGTTCCAGCTAGAGAAGACACCACAGTCACGAGACCAGCAATTCAGATTTCAGAGATTTCAGGTCACCGTAAAGAAGAACACGCAACAAACCTTATCAGAGACTTAGTGTTTCCTTCTGAAATGCTGATACCTCACGGATCAAGGCCACCCCACCAGGATATGGCCTCATGATTTCAAAACAATAGGATTTCCAGTTTGTAACCCCCCTGTTTGTCCACACAGTACCTCAATGGATCACTGCATGTATTTACTCTGCCCCAGCAGTGATGCAAGCCTTTCTGTGTTTGCCAAGTCTCTAATGTCAATGGTGGCTTCCATTAGCTATGGAAAGGTTGCTATCACTAATCCTATTAATAACAGCAACTTGTGAGGCCTCAGTTGTTTAATGTACTCACAAAATGCATACAGCTAGTGATTTCCTTCAGTTGCTGTCAAAGCTGAAGTCAAAAATAATCTCAAGAGACCCAAAATTTGGCCTTTTCAACATTTTATGCTTGTCAAACTTTAATGCAGAAGAATTATTATCAATGCAAGCACTGGGAGAACAATAATTTGACGTGTGCAATGCCTCAGACTGATTCAGATATACGGATGTTTGTGTGTCAGCAGAATCAGAAACAGAATGATCTGTGAGCGGTGCTCACAATGAAAGCATCTAGCTCCTGTCCAAAATGGACCCACTACCATTAGCATATCCCTGAATTAATTCTTCACTTTCTATGTGCAAGAGCAATGAGGCAAACAGTAAAGAAATGCCATCCATATTGCCTCCCTCTCCTCTACAATTAGCTTTCCTTTTAAAAGCCTGCCACAGGGTATATTCACTGTAGGAAAGAATTGCGAATTGTGCAGAAAACCTATTTCCCCTCAGGGAAGGAGTGAGCCATAGTTTTATTCCTTAACATTATAAATTATGCTATTCTTTGCTTTAAAGGTTAGAAAATGCAGTGAAGATTAATAACATCACTGTTATTAATTATGACCCACCAAAATACAAGTTTCCACAATAAGGAGGGAGTATTCTCAGTGGGAGACAACTCTGCTGGTGAAGAGAAATTACTTAGGAAATAGCCATGCTTGAGTCAACTAACAGAAAGCAATTAGAGCTTCTCTCCAGCACTTAGAAAACAGGCAATAGTATAATTGACTCATTGTACTCTTTGAAATAAACCAGTCAGACAATGCACAGAAAGCTTAACCACGATACCTTGGGTCAAAGCGGAGTCACAAATCCTGTGGAACAAAATGGAAACAAAGAAATACAGAATCATAGAATCACAGAATGCTTTGGGTTGGAAGACACCTTTAAAGCTCATCTAGTTCAACCCCTCTGCAGTGCACAGGGACATCTTCAACTAGATTAGGTTGCTCAGAGCCCCATCCAATCCCACTTGGAATGCTTCCAGGATGGAAGCCTCTCTGAGCAACCTGTTCCAGTGTTTCGCCATCTTCATTGTAAAAAATTTCTTCCTTGTATCCAGTTTAAATCTCCCCTCTTTTAGTTTAAAACCAATACCCTTTGTGCTGTTGCACAGGCCCTCCTAAAAAGACTGTCTTCATCTTTCTCATAGGCCCCCTTTATAGTACTAAAAGGCCACAATCAGGTCTCCCCAGAGCCTTCTCTTCTCCAACCCCAGCTCCCTCAACCTTTCTTCACAGCAGAGGTGTTCCAGCACTCTCATCATTTTTGTGTCCCTCCTCTGGACCTGTTCCAGCAGGTTCTTTCTTGTGCTGAGGACTCCAGAGTTGGACACACTACTCCAGGTGAGGTCTCACCGTAGTGGAGTAGAGCAGCAGGATCACCTCCCTCGACATGTTGACCACACTTCTTTTGATGTAGCCCAGGATACAGTTGGCTTTCTGAGCTGTGAGTGCACATTGCTGGGTCATGTCCAGTCTTTCATCCACAGCACCCCCAAGTCCTTCTCCACAGGGCTGCTCTAAATCAACTCATCCTCCAGCCTGTATTGATACTAGGGGTTGCCCTGACCCAGGTGCAGGACCTTGCATTTGGCATTGTTGATCTTCATGAATTTCATGCAGGCCCACTTTTTCAGCTTGTCCAGGTCCCTCTGGATGGCATCCCATCCTTCAGGCATGTCAACTGCATTACTCAGCTTGGTGTCATCTGCAAACTTGCTGAGAGTACACTCGATTCTGCTCTTTCTGTCACTGACAAAGATATTAAACAGCACTGATCCCACTACAAACACCTGTGGAACACCACTTGTCCACTGTTCCCCATCTGGATGTTGAGCCATTGACCACTATCCTCTGGATGTGACCATCCAACCAATTCCTTATCCACCCAACAGTTACTATCCACATATAGCTAGACTAAGGGTAGTAAGAAGACTCTGACAGCAGCAGCAGATTAGCTAGCTGGACTGGCAGACCATTTGTAAATAACAATTCAATTGTACTTGACACAGCATATGAAAATATTTCACTTTATGAACCTACCCTCAGGTGTCGCACATTCTTTTTACTCTGTGTGTACACGCATGAGGGAAGAGACAAAGATAATTTATGAGCAGGCTGCGCACACAATCCATGTGATACAAACAATACACTTGCAGTGGAGACAGAATATTATTTCCAAAAAGAGCTAGGTGTTGGATCTAAAAATAAATTTAGATCCTAGAGCACATAGATACCTACAGGGAGAGGCTGTCCAGTGCTAAGGATCTTTCTGCAGTTCACAGACAGTCTGGAACCCACAAGGAATATTCTGAGTGTGTATTCATGGAGTTAGAACAAATAGGGAATGCAAATTGAGGGGTTATGCCATCAGTTTTTGTTGGCAGGACAGTGGCATCTGCCCTGGAAAGTCAAAAGGTGAGTAGAGGTTTTAATCTGGAAAGGTGTGGTCAGATCAGAATCCTTTTCCTTACTACAACCACTTTCTGTCCATGCTAAACCAGAAAGAAAAAAAAAAAAAGGCAAAGGAAAAGAAAATTATGACTCAGTTTACGGCCACTGCAGTATCATCTCCTTTGTGGTTTGTGGCACTTAATTATGTTTCTAGGGCTTTGATGGTCATTTCTATCAACAACAATACAATTAAACTGCATTATACAGTTCTGCTGACTGCTTCTTGAGCTTCTTGTATTTTAGGATTCCTGCAAAGTTTTTGGGTCAAAATAAAAATACATTTTTTGTCACTACTTGAAATAACTGATATTAAATATTATCTGGAACTGGAGACAAAAGATTTTTTATTAACATTAAATAGGAAACATTTTAATATCAATTGTTATCAAATCAGCACTTTAGCATTAAATTAATCTTAAATAGTATAGACAAACTTTTCCATTTAGCAAGCCAATATTAAGTGTATTCAATCTTTTGCAATATGCATTATTCAGTCTCAGGTTTCCTCAGCTGAAATATGTTTCTTGATAAATAGACGTTTTGTTTCTTGATAAATAGACATTTAACCCATTTTTGTGCCTTTAGCTACCAGCTCCGTCTGATCACCATTATAATATTCACTGGATAAGACACTCTTTTAAATTTTGCTATGCATTAACTTTATGGATCCTGCCAACTAAGCGTACTTTTCTTTGAATCTTTGAGCTTCACCTCACATGTACTGTTAACTACTTTTTGCTGTTACACAGGATGAATTCATAGTGTTTGAGGCTTGTCCAACTTCAATGAGGGCCAGCTGCCAGTATCAATAAAACAGCACTGCACAGGGAAGAAAGAAATGCAGAAGAAGTCTTGATATTGTTAAAAAGACAACTAGACCCATAACATACTCCTCACTTGCAGAAGCTGGCAGCTCATTTTTAAAAACAAGCACTGTGTGAATCAAAAAATGGTCATATCAGGATATTTGTTCACTGGAAAACCTTGCCACTGGCTGAGTGGTAGATAGATGTGGATTTGCACAGGGTGAAGAGTACATGCCATGAGTTCCACTCATACAGAAAACTAACTTAAAAGTTAGCATGAGAGTCTCTCAAAAGCGGCAGCTATGAGTTTGAAATTGAAATATCTCCTCAAAAGGGAACCGAAGACAGAAGTAGTGTATTAATGAAACCGCAGTATAAATATGCTTATATTTTAAAAGGAACTTTTCTTTTTTTTTTCCTCATGTAAAGATGGGGAGTTCAGCCTAAAATCTATTTTCAGTGAATTCGTGAAAGCCTCAGCCTGCACGTTCTCATACAGATAAGCTGTTTTAGTTGGAAAAAGAAGCAATTTTGCAGTCTGCAAACATTTAGTCTTACTGAATTGTCTTCAGTAAGGAGAGGAAAAGACAGAGCATACAGGAATTTTGTTCAAAACAGCTTGTCCTGTGTTTCTGAAGTGGCAGCATGTTAGAAAAGTGGTGCGACAGTTTGATGGGTTTCTATGGAAACTGCTAGACTTGAATGCATGGGTGCACAAGCAAGCTTGCCAGGTGTCCGTTATTGGTTTGGGGGAAGGAAAAATTACATTTCCATGACAGCTATAGATTAGCTGAGCAAGTCTCTTTCCAAAGTGATGTACTTGCAAAAAAAGATAAGCACCGACCAGACTAAAATTTGTTTGTGCTTTCTACAGCAAGCTGCGTAATTTGATCTCCCCTTGAAAATGTCCAGGTTGCAGTTTCTGCCTGTTGACTGTTTCAGCCGAGGTACTATGGTCTTCTGCTGCAAGGTAACTTTCTGGAAAAACTCATAACACAGCAGTTAGGATGAAAAAACCAAACTGAAATGGGAGAGTTATTCCCGCTAAGAGAACCACACTGGCATTTTGGACACCAGTGAGATCTGTAATCGAATGAACCACAATTAGGCCTTGTTTGTTAATCCTTTACATTCACTACACTTGTCTGCTAGGCTGTTTTTAAAAACTCAAATACAATCAGGCCTCATCTACTGTAAATTGCCATTGCTTTGATAAAATCAGTATAATACCGAAAGCTTCTTTAAACTGGAGATTTAACACAATATTATTCAATGGGGAGATAGAGATTAGGAACAAGAGACAGGCTGAATTGTACCTGGTGCTTCATGCATGCTTCCTCAGTGCCCGTCTGCTGTCTTCTTCATTAACTCTTTGAGTACCACTGACATTTGAATAAGCAATGCAAATACCAGAATATCATGGTCACACCAAGTGAGAAAGGGAGGTAATGACAGTTCAGGAAGCAAAGACAAGGAGGTTTAGACCTTTGAAATGTTGTGTAGGAATATGATTAGAGTAACTGCTTCTGATTGCAGACTGATTGAGATCTAACAGATAAGAAGTCTTCAGAGGCCACTTTAATAACACTAGGGGTATGTGAATAAAATCTCACAGAAGACAATTCACCAGTTTCAGCTGACAAGGAATTTGTTTTTATACACTGGGGAATACTCATGGAGGAGAAAAATGGGCTGTACAGAAGACACACATAGGAGGGAATATAGAGATCCTGAAGCACCTGGCCTAAGTCCAAGGAACACAGTGCAAGGGTAGAAACTCAGATGTTTTATTATTCTGTCTGGGCCCATGAGTCTCTCACACAGTTGGAAATTAAAACTTTGTCAGTATGTAAGAACCTTCTAATACTCAGTTTCTGGAAAAAAAAGCTTTTAAACAGACTGGCTACAGATATCGTGCTTTGGGAAACAGCAAACAATTGGTGAACCTTGTGGGTCCATTTCCAAGTAGAATGTAACTACATCCCAGGAGCTTACTTCCCTGAAGGGACTCTATACCCAGGGCATTTACAAGAGACATCAAAGACGAGAACACTGTAATTTACCTGGACAGAAGAAACCTTGTAAGTAATAGGCTTACTCCTATACAAGCCAGAACAGTCTAGTAAGTCACCAAATATGAAAGGTCCGTCAAGGAGTCACTGAACAAAAGATGAGGACTTTCATGAATGGACCCTCTGAGCCCTGTCAATGCCCAGAAGGGCTACTTTTGCACAACTGTTAGCCCAAGTGGTGAGCTCAGATTTTGGATCACTATAGCTATTAATTAAAGCCTCACCTATGATAAGAATTCCAACATCCAGGAAGAAATTTTTAATGGATCTTTAGGCATATATTTAAAATGGCTTTGAACTCCCCCTCAACTTCAGTGAAGACTATTCACTTAGATTATTCATTCCACTCAAATTCAGAAATCTGGAGGACTACCTGTATGTATTTACCTGTGTTCTGGATGTCTGAACTCCTAACATAGTCACTGGAGATCTAGGGCTCATGCATTTGTCTGCATGTAGGCCCATAGTGCTGTTTTAGTGATCCTCTAGTATCTTTCCCAACTTTTATTCTTACGTGTAGAAGAGCACAAGATTCCCTCATGTCCTGTGTCATATTTGCCAGTGCAAAGATGATACTTCATGTACCTTAAAGAAATTTCTGTTGCTTTGATATTTACAAAAAGACAGCTAAATAAAACCCTGATTCTCCCCTGATTAGAATGCACCAGTTCACATGGAGATAGCTGTTTCAGATTCAGGTGTCTGAATGGTAGTGCGGTTATCTACAATCTGGAGATGAATATCATCCTCACTCCCAGCCTCTTCTTCTAAACCATGGATACTTACTATGGGTCATTATGCTTAGTCACATGCCAAATGGTATTTCTAGCATCAAGTATTCACGCCAATAATAAGTGGTTGTTTTAAAAAGTCTGTGTTTCACTAATTACATATGCATACAGCTTTATATTAGTTCAATGACAGCCTTTTGAAAAGAACAGCAGCTCCACAGAGATTAACAGCAATACTCAATGGAAGTCTAGGGCCAAACATTTTTTAAAAATACTTACAAGTGATTCTTTTTCAAAACACATGTTGTGTTTCTGTTAAAGAACTGGGTTATTCCTTCTGCTTTAAACGTCGATCTAAACCTTTCTGAAGGATCCAGCCATAAGTCCTTCCGAGGAGTAGCTACTAAGTCGCACAACTGCTGCAGATGTTATTTCTTTTCATACTACTTCTGTCACAGATGGGCCACTTGTGTTATAACAGTAGAGGAGGCGGGAATGTATGTTATCACTGCACAGAGGGCAGCTGGCAAAGGTACAAAACAATCTCTGAGCCCCATACATTGTCCAGTGGGATGAAAACAGGACAATGTAACAGCTTCAGAAAAGGCACCAATGAGTGTTCTGCACACACATCCATTATAGCATGTGGTACTTTTCCATTCTTTTGTTTGACTAAATCACAGCTTCAGGATAAAAAGATGAGACGAAAAGAATCTTGTAAAAATGAATTTAGGATAATGGTTGAATGAGCTGACTCTGGAGAATCTTGCATGTTCCAGCAATTTTTTCTTTCTGTTTTTTCTTGACACTAATTCTGTCTCTGGCTTCCTATAATACATAATTAATATGGAAATTAAAGCATGAGTAAAGATCAAACAAAAAGTCACAGTACTTGAACTTTGTTATTCTTCCTTTCCTGGATAAAATAATTCATATTACAGTAATGCAAATTCAGTTACACTAAGGAAATATCAATGTCTGAAACAAAATACATAATACTGGACAACAAAATGGATTTGCAGGAGCTTTTGGGGTTAATAAAACATATAAGTTTACGTATTTCTGAAGCCAAAGTTCAAATCAGGAAGCCTTTTAACCCCAAAGTACTGTATTTTTGAAAGGAGACAAGAGCTGTCAG
>NW_010427708.1:0-3697 GCF_000710305.1 Buceros rhinoceros silvestris | reverse complement strand
ACCCTGTAACTTCCCTTTGTAGTATATGCATGTAACATCTATTATAGTTTTTCTCTCTCTACTGATAAGAAGCCTTTATCAAATGGGAGATTCACTAACTTACTTGTCCTTAGCTGCAAATGATGTGTTGCAACCCTTCAAAGCCTACCAGAAAGCACTAGTCACATAATGGGTCTTGAATATAGCAATGGGTTTTTCTTCACTGGATATAACCACTATCTCCATGGAATAAGAGTATCAGAAAAGTACACAGTGAAACAAAAAGAGAAACAGAAAACAAATCTGAAAAAGATTGAACTCCTAGTGGGCATCCGAGCTTTAAGAGGTTTAAACTCACATAGCCATACACTCTTACAGTATGAGTATCATCCAAATGCTGTAGTCAAATGAGAATGTCTCAACATACAGAGCCCTCCCTCTAAACTTTGTAGAGGCTTACCCAAAAAAGAGCCTTAGCAAAGGTTTCCACAAGCCTGAAACATGCTTTTAATTGAGGCCCTACAGTTTTTACTCGCACTGACACAAGATACTGTGAAAAAATATCTTTGGCTGTGTGACAGCAAACTAATCAGTTCTATGAATAATGAGTGATAACATCTTTAGTGCAACAAGGCAAGAATCTGAAGCACTAAAGAACGCCATAGACTTCTTGCAAGTCTTTCCTTTTAAAAATTCCCCTCAGCTGTTTTGGGTGGATTTTGCAACGGACAGCAAACACTTTTGCTGAACTAGTTATTGCTTCTGCAGATGTTGAGGGAGTTTCCTTCTGGGAAGGGCTGCACTTATAAGGACATGGGAGCAGCTTGTGTCTTCATGGAAGTTTCACTTGGAAGACAGATAGGCTATTTTGTAAACTGGTAACCTGAATATGGGACACAGATGTGCACAATGTAAAATGTACATTCAGTTTGTGTGACTTAATTCTTCATAGTTAGCCACAGCTGAGATGTCTCAGGAATATAACAATCACCAGGAGCCAGCTAAGGACTGGCAAATGCTTTGATTCATCACAGAGTTATGCACATACTTTTGAACTTCTTTAACCAAATGACACGTAGATGCCAAGGCTTAAAACAAAGTCCATATATTGGCATATACTCCAAGTCTTCCAGAACTGGAGCACAAGCCAGAAAGAAAAGTTGCCCTATATTAAACTCACCTGGGAGTCATGTACTCTGCTGCAGCTTTTTTAATGTGAGGAGCACAACTTGGGAGAATAGTTTCCCCATTGTATATGTTCACTTCTCAGTAACACTTCATAACAACAGGCTGTTCAATTAAAGTTTGACTGCAACAGGATTCTTTTAGATTGGCGTACTGTATCCCTCAAATTCATGTAATCGTTTGAGTGCTGGCTGGAACGGATCCTTGGATGCCTCTAGTCCTGCCTCCCATAAGAAGCAGGCCTGTTCCCAACACTAGGTCAAATCAGCTGTCTAGCTGAGTCCTGAGGAATTCCAGGAACAGAGAACCCCTGACCTCTCTGGGTAACCTGTACCAGTCTCCCAGTGAAGAAGTTTTTCCTGAATGTTTAACATGAGTCCCCAAAGCTACAGCACGTGACTGTTGTGCTTTGTTATACCATATGTCACTGCTGAGAAGAGTTTGTCTCAGGCATCTCTATAGCTCTTGACCAAGTAGCTGTATTATGCTGTGTTTGACCAATAGTCTCTTCACCAGGCTAGGCTAGTCCAGATCCCCAGCCTCTCCTTATAGGTCTATGTTCCAGGCCGTTGATTACCTTATTAATGCTCTATTTGACCCTCCCTAGTCTCTCCCCCTCCCTCCTGGGCTTGAACTTGAAACTATCTGAAGTGCAGCTTCACTGGTGTCAGGTTATCACCTCCTCCCGGACTGCTGACCACAGTGACACTGACATTGCCCACTATGCAACTTACGGTGTTTGCAGTGAGGGTGTGCTACTAACTCACAGCTTGGCATCCCCTGTAACTCCCAGGCCCTTTTCAGACAGCCTGCCTGATGCCTTTATTCTTCATTATTCCTCCCCAGGTGCAGAGCTTTGCACTCTACTTCTTGCACTTCATGAAGTTCTTGTTGGCCCAATACTCAGGTTTCTTTGGATTGTAACTCTGCTGTTCAGCACGTTAACCATTCTCCCCGGTTTACCATCATCTGCAAATTTGCTAAGGGTATGTTCTGTCCCCTAAGTTGAGTAATTAATGTTAATACAAGCTACAGGAATTAGTACTGATTAGATGTTATTCTGTGGTGCTCCCAAAGTTCATGTGAGAAAAATGAAACAACCCAGTCAGGATTTCTAGTTGTCAAGAAACGACCAAGTATGGAATGCAGGAGTCCGCAAAGCAGAAACATCTGCTGCGTAGTTCTTGCTTGTTGCAGCAGAGTGTACTCAGGGTGTGTGCAAAATGAAGAGAGAAAAAGACATATTCAAAAAGAATTAATGGGAGCAGAACAGATAAACTGGTTAATAAAATGCAGATGAGAACTGGCACGGTGGACAGTATTTGCCATTTTTATTTTGTCTATAGCATTTGTATTCTAGCTGAGTTCTTCACTGTGAATTTATCCTCCCCAATGTACAGCATACCTTTGAGGTACCCCAGAAGTAGAAATTGAAAACAAAACTTTGCAGTCTCTACTGTCTTAGCCATAGAGTCCTCCACATCGTAAGGAATCAGTTTTTCTTTACCAGGAAAATATATCCCCAGGTGAGAGAGAGCTGACGCTACCATATGGGGGAAAGGAAGATACCACATGAGCTCAGTCTGCACATAGAAGAAAAAGAAAGAAAACCACCTCTTGTGCTGTGCACTGACTAATGGTTTCTTAGAGCAGCATTCCTGATTCACTCTTCTTCTCCAGAAAAGGTATCAAGCAGGCTATTTTCATTTTGCACAAGGCATTTCACTTCATTAGGTTAGAAGAGATGTCCATTTTCTTTGACCTACCTTTCACATATTATCTTTTCTCAGGACAAGAAAGGTTCGGCCTTCAGCATCACATCATATCTTTGATGAAGATTGGTCATGGCAAGAGAGAGGAACATTTAAGACCCACAGGAGGGCAGTTTCTTTTGATGGGGTTGAGAACTTACATGTCTCCAAAAACAAACTAACTCATGCATTCCTTTTCCTGAAAGAAGGAAGAAAAACATACGAAACAGGTCGCTCAAGCCTGCTTGAGAACTAGGTGAGTGACCATTTTTTTCAGGAACATGTTGATCCTAACTCTATTTCAGACACAACAAGGCTGTTCTGTGCCAGGGTAACTCAAAAGATACATTTACAGGGTTTTACCACCAAGAGGCTCCCATGTGTCCCTTAACGACTCCTACAGCTTGAAAATCAGCTTGCTTCGCACTACATGTTATCCTGTATCTCTGAGGGACTGCTGAAGAAGGACTATCTGTTCCTCTAGTGGCATGACACTGTTCCTTTTCCCAAGTTTTACTCTTTGTTAAGGGTCGAGGGACCGAGGTACCCACCCCTCGAATTACCTTAACGAAATCCTTCTGTCTTGTTATAGACAGAGGGAATTTAAAGGGGAAGGAAGAAATTCACACCTCGGTCTACATTCGGAACTGAAACAAACTCTTAATAAACAATAAATTCATACATTTACACTCTACTATATGTATATATAGGCACAGACTGAGAAAAAGGGGAAAAAAAAGAAAAAGAAGTGAAAGTTTACACAAACTGCTCCTTTCAAGGTC
>NW_010427707.1:0-678 GCF_000710305.1 Buceros rhinoceros silvestris | reverse complement strand
GGACAGCCGTGCCACCATACTTGTCCCCAGGAGCCCCAGCTGTCACACCAGCAAGGGGGAAACTGAGGCAGCATTTAGCAGCCCCAGGTGGGTTGATTCACCTTCCCAAGAGGGTGCTTGGACACAGGCGCAAGGGCAGAAACATCCGTGGTGGGACAATCCCTTCTCCATCAGCCCCAGTACCCGTGGCCGGGAGGTTGCCGCGGCTGGTGGCCCGGTGTCACGCGCTATTTGCTCCTTCCACAGGCTGCTGCCCGCGGGGACGTCCTGCCCGCCCTCCTGCCCGCGCCGTGGGCCATGTCGTCCTCCGACGAGGAGACCCTCAGCGAGCGGTCATGCCGGAGTGAGCGGTCGTGCCGGAGCGAACGCTCCTACCGCAGCGAGCGCTCGGGCAGCCTCTCACCGTGCCCCCCCGGGGACACCTTGCCCTGGAATTTACCCCTCCACGAGCAGAGGAAGAGGAAGAGCCAGGACTCGGTGCTGGACCCGGCTGAGAGGGCTGTCGTCAGGGTGGCAGGTAAGGCAGCACCCTGTTGTCCCGAGGGTGGGCAGATGGGGCTCCCCGGGCTACTCCCGTGGTGGCTGAAATGGTTTCAGGGTCATCCCCATGCCCTGCTGCTCCCCAGGGAGCTTGGGAATGGATGGGGTGGGATGGATGGGGCCAAAGGCCAGCGCGGG
>NW_010427706.1:1015-1282 GCF_000710305.1 Buceros rhinoceros silvestris | reverse complement strand
CTGACAGTTAATGTAAATTAACTATTCACTTCTTCGTTGGGTGAAGTGGATCGGCAAACCTTATTACTCCAAGCCAGTCAATTAATTAAAGTTCAGTGCTTAATCAAGTTCCAGTGGTCATACACCGGGCACAGGGATGTCTCTCGTCTGAACACCACGCTCAGAGGTTAAAGGAGAAGCACACGGAAAGGGTGGCGGGACCGAGCCGTGCCAGGAACTCCTCAGCCCAGCCTGCGCCTTCCCCACAGTGGAGCCGGCTCGTCACTC
>NW_010427706.1:0-890 GCF_000710305.1 Buceros rhinoceros silvestris | reverse complement strand
TGGAGCCGGCTGGTCCCTCCCGGCAGTGCTGGGGTGTCCGGGGGGCTCCCATGAGCGCTGGTTTTGTCCTGCCAAGTCCATCTGCCTGTGGTGCTGGGAGGGGAGGGAGGTGCTGCCGGGCACCACGGGGGTGCCACGGGTGGGAGGCATCAGTGCCAGCCCCAAGAGCCCCTTGCTATCCCGGCTCCTCGCCAGAGCAGGGCACGCAGGAGGGTCCCTTGGAAGCTCATTTCCCCACCCCCTGTGGCTCAGCAGATGAAGAGCCACAATAAAACTTGCTCCCTGCACTGAAGAACCGGCTGCAGGACGGGGAGGGCTGGGCACCGCGGGGCACAGGAGAGGACAGGGGTGGTGGCACAGGCTGCCCGAGAGCGAGGGCGGAGGGGACGCGGCATCGATACCGCAGGCCCCAACAGAAAAACGTCTTTCAAATAGGCCTGGGCGAGTGTTTTAGTAACTCTCGAGACCATCCATAACTGGGAAGGAGATGCTGTCCAGGGCACGCGGGCAGCAGATTCAATTAGGTTTCCCTCTCCCCAGAACGTGGCACGAGAGGCAATCTCTCTTTTTTGAAGAATGTAATAACCGAGTGCAATGGAAATGCGTCAAAGAGACGTGGAGAACAGGATCCCTGCCTTAAATCTTGAAAAGCAGTCAAGAAAAATATGTTGTTTACCTGAATTTGTTTTTCATAAGGTCTCCCGGTGGATTAATAAACGAACCTTTGGGCTGTGAACACCTGGTCTGTGAACCCCTGGTCCATCAATACCCCCGGTTCCCCTGCCGCATTAACACACACGTAGCGCGGGAGGCAGACGGCAGGAACCTGATCGAGCGGTACCCGGGGGGTCCCTCCACCCCTGGGCTCGTCCTGCCCCAGGAACACCCCA
>NW_010427705.1:11715-12037 GCF_000710305.1 Buceros rhinoceros silvestris | reverse complement strand
CCCCTGGCGCAGCGTGTGCCCTGGAGCGGGGCTGGCTGGAGGGAGAAACCTCCGGGAGAAAGCCCTGCGGCAGGGGCAAACCTGCCGACATGGGCGTCCAGTTTTCAAGCGAATGGTTGTCCGCCAGCCTTCCCGTCTGATGACCTCGGGCGCCTGGGACAGCCGATGCCGGCGGGGGGGCCGGGCTCCCGCGGCGCGGCACTCCCGCGGGCAGCAAACGAAGCAGACTTGGGCCCCTCCGTGGGTTTCGAGAGGGATGCTCTGAGAGCGGCACAGCAGGGCGATGCGGAGGTGTCAAACCAGGGGCCAGCCTGGCTTTGGG
>NW_010427705.1:10985-11336 GCF_000710305.1 Buceros rhinoceros silvestris | reverse complement strand
TGGGGCACGTGGGTGCAGCAGCACCCCGGGGTGCTCAGTGCTGGCCTGGGCCATGTGTAGAGACAAAGAAAAGGGTGGTGGAGCAGAGTGCCGGACCTGCGAGGCGCAGAGAGTGTTGCCCTGCTGGCGGCGAGGGGCAGATGGGGGGCTCCACCTGGGCCCTGGCAGGATGGGTCCCACGGGCCTCCACCCCTCGCTGGGGTGACAGCAGGGTGAGGAGAAGGTGGAGCTTGGTGCAGCGCAGCAGCGCCAGAGATGCAGGTTGTGGCACAGTGAAGTGCCGTGGGACGGGCTGCAGGTGCGAAGGATGTGGCTGGGGGGGGCCCGGGGGGGCAGCCGGACCCCGGGGGG
>NW_010427705.1:10121-10661 GCF_000710305.1 Buceros rhinoceros silvestris | reverse complement strand
TCTGCCAGGCTGAAATGCCGGAGCGTTTGCCGTGTGCCCGGCTGCTCGACTGGTCTGCAGGAGCTGAAAGCACTCGAGAGAATAATGCTAGGGCTGCCCAACGAGAAAACTACCGTTTCCTTCTGTTCCTGTCGCTCGCGATAAGAAGCCAAGGCGTGAAGCAGTGAGCGGAAGAGGGGACCCCTCCCGTGCTGAGTTGTTGGCGGTTGTCCTGGGGCGCTGGGGCACCCGCTCTGTGCCGAGAGCACAGGAACCTGCTGCTCGCCCGCCCCGTCCCTCGCGCCCCGCACTTGTGCCTCCTCCTGGCGGCAGAGGCCTCGGGGAGCTGGCCGTGACACTGGCCGGTGTCCCGCTGGCACAGCCTTTGCTCTCCGTGCCCTGAGCCAGCGGGGTGGGTGACACCCAAATACTCACGTGGCCCCTTTCCTTCGTACCCTTCCAGGCCCTGCTTTCCCCTCGGAGGCCCAGCCAAGGCAGAGAGCCACCCGGGATGAAGGTCCTCCTTCTGCAACTTCTCTCCCTGCTCCAAGGTAGAGTGCC
>NW_010427705.1:9534-9951 GCF_000710305.1 Buceros rhinoceros silvestris | reverse complement strand
AAGGTAGAGTGCCCCCACCACATCCTGCCCCCGGGTGGTGAGCCAGGCTGGGGCTGCTGGGAGTGATCAGCAGCCCCAGACAGTCGGCTGGGGGACACTGAGGGCCTCTTGCTGAGGTCCGCGTGCAGCGGTGGCTGCCATGGAGGAGAAATGTCCTGTGGGCTGATGTGCCTCTGGGGGGGTCCCTGGGGCAGGGCGGGTCCTTTCCAGGGAAAGGAGATGGTCTCCATCCATTTCTTCTGGAGACGGAGTGGTCCTCTGTCAGTTGCTGCCAGCATGGGTGGTGGCACCTGTGAGGAGGGAGGTCCTGTGGCTGAGGAGCCCTGGCAAATCCCCCCAGCGTGGCCAGGGGTCTGTCGTGGAGGTGGCTGACGTCACGCAGCCTGTCCAGGATGGGGTGGGGACGACTGGGGCAGA
>NW_010427705.1:8228-9343 GCF_000710305.1 Buceros rhinoceros silvestris | reverse complement strand
GGGGGTCGTGGTGTGTGCCGGGGGCAGCTGCCCCTCCGGCTGAACCGGCCTCTCTGTGCGCTTGTGCGATGCAGGGGTGGGAGCCAGCGGCCACCAGGGAGAGGACTTCTCCTTCTGCGGTGACCGAAACCAGACCCAGACCAGCTCTGTCATCTACGAGCACGGCCCCGCCGCCATCTCCATCGAGAACACGGACCAGGCGCTGATCATAAAAAGGCCCTTTTTGCCCAGCAGGAGAAACTCTTACTACCAGCACAGCCTGCCCCCCGCGCTGGGCAGGTACCGCTTCTGCCTCTACTGGTTCAAGGCCAACAGGACCCTGAGGCTGGCGTACGGGAAGCAGAGCTTCCTCCTGGGCGCGGACCCGGCCAGCAGTGTCACCCGGGGCAGTGAGAGTCAGAAGACTGGAAGAACCAGCACCCCCATCTTCAACGTGTCCTACATCTTGAAGGGCGGGAAGAACACCTCCCTCGAGAGTTCTTCCAAGTACTTCTTCTCTGGTAAAGGAAATTCAACAGTAGTTTAATGGAACCAAGGGTTCGTTCACCCCCCGACCGTCTTCTAGCCACCAGCAGAGCATTAGTGGCGTCCCAGTGCGTGCTACAGTATGATGATGTGAAGACACAGTTGGAGGGTGGTGGAAAGGGACGTAGGTTTGCTTGAAGGGGGCCAGAGGTGCCCCCCAGTGCCCAGGATCCCTGGAGATGAAGATGGAGATTTTCAAAAGTGTTTTGCCCCCTAAAGTCTTGGGAAATCCCGTGGTTTGCAGAGATGCCCGTGGTTCCTGTCGGCAATGCGAGGCACTGAGCTGGCCTCAGCCAGCGTGGCCCCAGTGGGAGCCAAGCTCTGGCTGGCAGGAGAAGCTCTCTGGGTTGGGGTCTTCATCAGCTCCCTGGGCTTGGGGTCTCCTTGAAGCCCTCTGCTTTCTGCTCCCACCGGGGCTGTGACCAGTTGGCTCGGGGCACGGGGAAGCCGGCTCTGCTCGTGCGTTCCATGGCATTTCCTTTGCTGTACCCATCAGCCTCTTCAGAGAGCATGCCCGCCTGGGAGCAAGACGTGGAGGAGCAGCTCACCGCCTTGGACAGCCTCATCGCCCAGCCCCCGGCGCGGGTCAC
>NW_010427705.1:6645-8127 GCF_000710305.1 Buceros rhinoceros silvestris | reverse complement strand
GGGGTCCCGCCAGCCGCGGAGCAGCAGGTGCTTCGGCGGTGAGTTCCCAGCTCCTGCTGTTCCCACGGCTGATGGTGCGGTGCCCACTGCGTCCCACTCACTGCGCCGCTTTCCCGACAGCAAACTCAGGGAGCTGGAGAAGACGCTGGCCAAGGTGGAGCTCGAAGGGCAGAACCAGACCTTTGGGAACGCCACCGTGCATGCGACCGTCCTGAGGGTCCAACCCTCTCAGGCTCCTCAGCACGTGGCCTTTGCTTCCCAAAGAGAGGTTGGTCCTGGGCAGCCTGCCCTGGTGGTCTTGACCCACCAGCATCTCCCAACGCCTCTCCTGACGGGTCTCTCCTGCAGGAGGGCAGAGAGGTCCATGGGTTCACGGTGGACCTGCCGAGCAGCCTGTTTGTGATGGCAAAGGGGAGGGAGGAGGTGGCGGAGCACAGGGTGCTCCTCATCGACATCGACAGCCAGACCATGTTCCAGGTAAGCCCACGCGTGTGGCATGGTGGGGTGTCCCCGCCGTGCTGGGGGCTCTGGTGGTACAGGGCAGCGCGGATGCCACCCAGACCAGGGTGCTGGTGCTCGCTCAGAGGAAATGCTGCAAAGATGAGCTGGAAGCTTGACGGGGAAAGAGGCATGGGACCTCCTTCCTGGGGACTCCCACCCGCTTCACCCCCAGCAGCTCTCCCTTCCCATGCTGCCACCACCTCCTCTCCTTCTCCAACAGGATGAAAAGAGCAGCCATGTCCTGGGTGACAAGGTGGTTGGCATCTCTCTGGTGGACACAGTGGTGGCCAACCTCTCTGACCCAGTGGTCATCACTTTCTTCCACAACCAGCTGCCGGTAGGTGGGGAAACAGCCTCATCAAACCTGATCCCACCACGAACGGAGGGACAAGGAGGGCTCAGGCCCTGCCAGGGAAGAGAGTGGTCACAACCCAGCAGGTCCGTGCCCTTGGCCTGCCTGCAGGCTCTGCTGCATCTTTCGGGGCTGATCGCGGCTTCGCCGCGTGTGCTGGTGGTGGTGCCGCCTGCGTCTGTCCAGGAGCTGCTGCTCTGCAGATGTGTTGCCTCCAGCACAATCTCCAGGGCTGGGGGACGTGTTGAATTAACAGTCCCTTGGCTCATTCACGGCCCTGTCAGGCACCTGCTTGAAGCTGAACCCCTTGTTTGAAAACGGGGACCTGGGAGGAGTTACCTGCTCTGCCAGCTGGCACGAGAGCGCTCTCTGCCTGGAGCCCACGCCCGTGATTTGGGACGGTTTGTCTCCTAAACCGTCTCTCCTCCTGCCCCGTGTTCTCCCCTATCGAATGTGTTGGCCAGACAACAAACCCACCGCCCCATCCTGATCAGGGCGCCTGGTTTTGTCGTTGCAGAGGAACGTCACCCCGCTGTGCGTCTTCTGGCAGGAGGACACCGGTGAGTGGTCCCTCACTGGGTGTGAAGCCTGTGCTTTTGAGGGGTGCCACAGAGCCGCCGGTGGGGATA
>NW_010427705.1:3362-6558 GCF_000710305.1 Buceros rhinoceros silvestris | reverse complement strand
CACGGGTGTTGAATCCTGTGATTTTGAGGGGCCCCACAGAGCCGCCGGTGGGGATAAGAGCGGCTCTGCACCTCCCTTCCTCGCTCCACCTCCACAGACCAGGGGCTGAGCGCAGGTTTTCCTCCCCGTAGCTGACCTAGGAGCTTTCTCCCTCCCTCGGGGTGGGTCCTGATGCTGAGGGTGCTATCTGGCTGTGGGTGCTTGGCAAGGGGTGAGCCAGGACCCCCACTTTTGTCCTTCCCCCTGCCACGGTCACCTTGCCCTGAAGATCCACAAACCCGAAGCAGATGTTCCTGCTGCTCACCGGACGTTCTTCCTTTCTCTTGCGCAGGCAGCTCCGGGAGCTGGAACAGCTCCGGTTGTACAACAGTGACGAGGGGCAACCAGACTGACTGCAGGTGCAACCACCTCACCTACTTCGCTGTGCTGATGGTGGGTGGCACCTTCCCGCAGCTCTTTGCATTATTCCCACCAGCCGTTCTTCCTTACCGCCTCTTGTTCCTCCTCCTCCTCAGGTATCCTCCCCGCAGATCTCCTACATGCACAGGAATTACCTGAGTATCATAACCTACATCGGCTGCCTGATCTCAGCTTTGGCATCCATTTGCACCATCCTCTTCCTCTACTTCAGGTACAGTCTGACAGTTCACCCCATGCTCCCCGTCTGCGCCCTGCCCGTTGCCACCATGCCTGGGTGGGTGCAACCTCGCCAAATGCAGCTGGTGGCCTGGCGAGAGGCACGTTGGAGGAGCGGTGCTTGAAGAAAGCAGAGTTCCCCTCTCCAGAACCGCCCCCCTTGGCCAGGTCTCCTGCAGGGCGCTGGGAGCACCGTCTGTTGTCAGTGAGATTGGAAACCAGCTCAGTTGTTGGTATGGATCTGGCAAGCAGAAGCCTGCAAAGATCTTTCCAAGGGCCCTCTGGAGAACAAGAGTGTCTTCTCCTGAGTCCTGTCACTGATCCCTTGTGGATGATTGAGAGCTGGAACGATGCAGTTCCCTAACCCCCCATGACCTGAAATGCAAAGGCAGCTGCAGGCCTCAGAACTGGCACATGTAACGGGTGGTCCCACCCCTGGGCTCAGGCTTCCAGCCCCTGACAGGATCAGAGGGTCTTCTGGCAGGGGCGAGCTGCCCCATGCAGATCTGTGGGGTGCTGTGGGGCACCGAGGATGCTGGCCGGGCATGGTGGTGAGGTCTCCCATCCTTGATTCTCCAGAAGCAAGCAGCGAGACCAGGTCACGAGCATGCACATCCACATGAACCTGCTTGGCGCCATCTTCCTCCTGGATGTCACTTTCCTCCTCTCCAGTCACTTGGCTCCCAGCAGCAGCGAGGCGGTCTGCAGAGCCGGGGCGCTGCTCCTGCACTTCTCCCTCTTGAGCTGCCTCACCTGGATGGGCATTGAGGGCTACAACCTCTACCGGCTTGTGATTGAAGTCTTCAATGCCTACCATGACCACTTCCTCCTCAAGCTCTGCTTGGTGGGCTGGGGTGAGCATGGGGGAGGCAGAGACACCCTGAGGGCACAGACCATGGGGTGGAGGGGCACCTGGGTAGGTCTTTGCCACCGTATATACAGTGCCTGGATGGGGATGGGGATGGGGATGTAGCTGTTGGGAAGCAGATGTCTGAAAGCAAAGATCCGTCTGTTGAGAGACTTGGTGGAGAAGGAGACTTGACAGCTGGGAGCAGAAGCTGGTGGAGGAGCAAGGGTGGGTCACCCTGGGGGTCAGCCAGCAAGGGAGGCATGTGGGAGCCATAGCTTGGGGTCTTTAAGTGGTCACGGGACACTCTCTGAAAGAAACATCCAGGACAGCCCAGAGAGATGGACTTGGTGCAGGAAGCACCCACACGTCTCTGCTGTGCTTTGGGCAGGAGGCCGCGATAGGAAGATCTCGTGAGCTTTTGTGGTGTAGAATTCTACGTCCCTGGGAGACCCCCAGCTGGGGCCGGTGCAGCACAGCTCACTCCTGAGCGTTCTGTCGCCTGCTCCGTCCTCAGTTCCCCCTTGGGGAGGAGGACGTTAGTTTGTCCTCTACGCAGGGAGAAAGGGGCAACAAGTCCTTCCAGAAGGTCTGAGGGCCAGGGACTAGCGCAGCCCCTTCACCCTCTTCTTGGCACCCAGGACTGCCCCTCTTCTGCGTGGTGCTCATCTTCCTGGTGAGCTGGACCAACTACGGCCCCTTCTCCATTCCCGTCTATGAATCCGTTGGCGGCAAATCCACCAACGCTACCATGTAAGTCATGGGAAATGGGTTGCTGGTCCCTAGTCTCCTGGCTAAATCCTCTCCGTGTCCCACGAGCTTTCCTTAGCCCACCTGTGGCTCTTCTGGACCCTGGCAGGTGGTGGTGGGGGGATCCCCCCTCCCTGTTCAGCTAAGCTGGGCGCTGGGTTTGCACCGCGCCTTTGTGCTTCCCCCAGCCCCTCCAACTCACGTCTCTCTGGGACAACATAGTGTAACCCTCTGCCCTTTCTCCTCCTTCCAGATGCTGGATCACGAGCCCCATGATCCATAACGTGGTGAACCTGGGTTTCTTCTGCCTGGTGTTCCTCTTTAACCTGGTTATGCTGGGGGCCATGGTCCGGGAGATCCTCCGGCAGAACAAGAAAGGCCACAAGCTCAAGCATGTTCTAGCCCTCTTTGGGCTGAGCATCCTGCTGGGCATCCCCTGGGCGCTGGTCTTCTTCTCCTTCACCTCCGGCGTCTTCCGCCTCGTCGCCCTCTACGCCTTCACCATCATCAACTCGCTCCAAGGTGAGTCAGGGACACCGGGCTCCTCCAAAGGGCACCGGGGCTTTCATGGGGTGTTGGTGGGACGATGACAGGGTACGGGGGGAGCTGTCCCTGCCAGACTGCCTGGCTCGCTCTCAGGGGATTCACCCGCCCTTCCTCCCTCCTCTCCCAGGTTTCCTCATCTTCCTCTGGTACTGGAGCATGGTGCGGCAGGCAAGAAAGTCCCCTGACTTGCAGAGCAGCTCTGACAGCGTCAAACTGCAGCCCAACAGCAGCCAGATTGGCTGAGCTCCGCGATGGCCATGCCGCTCCGTGCCAGGGCTCCCCACACAGAGGACAGCCGTGGGGAGAACCGATGCCATCCACTTTGCTACCGCACCCGCCTCGCAGGGCTGCTCGGAGCCCAGGGACTCGCAGCGGGGCTGGCCGCCCCTCACCGCTTGCCGGCCCCCTCCCCAGTTT
>NW_010427705.1:2915-3207 GCF_000710305.1 Buceros rhinoceros silvestris | reverse complement strand
CACGTCCCCCTGGGCAGCGGTGCATCCCTTGGCTTGATGTCCTTGGGGCAGGAGGGAGGGAGGGATGCTCACCCTGGGGAACGAGAGTGGCAGGAAGTGGAGGGGGCAGGGACAGGGTCCCCGGTGCCTCTGGATGTCCCCTCCCATGCCTCAAGGCCAGGGATGGGTTAGGGAAAGGTCCCATCCTCAGGCCTTGCTGGTGGCTACCGAGAGGGTCCTTCCCTGGTGAACCCAGCGCCACTCTGCCCCCGCGACACCCTCTAGCAGCTGAGAGAGTCTACTTGGGTTGTTC
>NW_010427705.1:1486-2668 GCF_000710305.1 Buceros rhinoceros silvestris | reverse complement strand
GTAGCGCGGCTCGCTGGGGTCTCTGCTTGGCGTGCTGGTGGTTCCCCTGGGGGGGATCTGTCCCTTGGCCAGTTGTCCCATCCCTGGGGCGGAACGTGGTGTTTCACCCGCAGGATCCCGCTGAGCTGGGACTGGTATCGGGGCTCCTGGCAGAGCGCTGGCAGCCCGGTGCCGCGATGGTCGGGGTGGGGGACAGGGGGCCGCCACTTGGGAAGCTGCTGTGGCCTCTGGGGCTCTTGCTACCCAGCAAGGAGGGAGGCCGGTGGAGGATGGAATTGGAAGAGGGAGGATTCACAGGATGGGACCTGCCTCCCCGGGTGGCTGCGGGGCCACACGGCTCTCCCGGCTGTGCCGCTTGCCAGCGCAGCTCCGCGTCTCCCATCCCACCAGCTCCCTTCCGGACGATGCTCCGCTTGTGGCTCATCCCCCTGTGGCTCATGCCTGGGTCCAGCCTGTGGCAAGGGCAGGAGCATCTTCCCAGGAAGGGGACGCTTCGCCCCTGGCAGCTCCCAGCAATGCCCAGTTTGGCAGAGGGATGCCCCGACATGTTGCTGGGCTGGTGGGGGCCATTGACCGATGGTTTGTCAGGATCGGGGGGAGATGGGGAAAGAAAAAATCCCTGAGTCAGCTGGGGGACGCGGCCTAGCGGGAAACACCGCGGCTCTGATGGTTGCTGCCGTTGCTGCAAGCCGGCCAGGAGGTCACTCCCCAACCCACAGGAAGGCACGGAAGGGAAGTGAGGACACGGCTGTTGCCCCAGGGGAGTCTGGGAGGAGCAGAGCCGCTGGGACTAGGGGAGCAGAGCGTTGTGGGATGGCCAGAGGTGGCCAGGAGACCCCACAAAGCAGCATGAACCTGCTCCTGGGCACTGTCCTGCTGCTCCTGGTGCTGCCTGGTGAGTGATGGGTGATGGGGGTGCTCCTGGCTTGGGGGGTACTTTTTCCTGTGGGAATGTGTTGACACGAAGACCGTGGCAGGGTTTCATCCCAAAATGTGGCCAGCCCAGAAAAGATTGTCCCCTGGGGCATGCAAAGAGCTGGCAGAGGTGAGTGGAGTGGGGGGGGTCTGCTGCTGGGGGCTACTTTAGAACCCCAGCCTCGCAGCCCGGGGTCTCTCTTGGGCAAGCGTGTCAGCACAGGCACAGGGTGGCTTTGCCGCCCGCAGCCGTGGGGGCTGGCCCGA
>NW_010427705.1:0-823 GCF_000710305.1 Buceros rhinoceros silvestris | reverse complement strand
AGGTGCTGCTCCCGAACATCAGCAGGGCTGGCACCCGCGATGTCCTCATCAGCTTTTCCCCCACGGAGGTGAGATGTGCCCCTCTCCCTCACTCCGTAGGCCCTGCGCCTTCTGAGGATCCCTCGGCCCCTGCTTCGGGGCTTGGCGTGGCGCGACGTGGCGTGGCGTGGCTCTTCCTCCACCCTGCTCTGTGGTTGCATTATGGACCCACATCAAATTTAGCACCCCTTGGCAAGGAGCCACGTGAAATGGTTCTCGGGAGGCTCCCAGAGGAGCCATCCCAGCAGCAGGCGGGTGGTCAGGGGAGGGGGAGGAAGAGGAGGAGGAGGAACATAGGGACTTTGCTCCTCCTGCCCTTCCCTATGCTCTCCCCACTCCGGATGTCCCATGGGGTGACGGTGGGTTGGGGCTCTCCTGGGAGCTGCTCCCAGCTCTGCAGGGTGCCGGGGATGAGGTTCTGCTCTTCTGCCCTTGGGGTTCCCACGGATGTTGCCGAGCACACTGCCCATGGGCAGGGCTGAGTTTGTGCCTGGAGCAAGGTCGGTGGGTCGCGAGCAGAGAGGTGATGCTGCCCGCAAGCAGCTCCCAGCACTCTTCACCGCGGCAGGGCCCCAGGACGCTGAACACGACGCAGGAGGGGAAGGCAGGCAAAACCCGGCTGCCCAGGGAGATATTCCGGTCCCTGAGCAGCTGGACAGTGCGCGTGGTGGTGATGGTCCTCAACATCCAGCAGCTTGGCATGTTCCAGGTACCAGCTGGCACTGCCGGCGCCCCTCCTGCCGCCGGCTCTCGCTACCTGCCAGCTCGGCTCAGGCAGCGCTGT
>NW_010427704.1:0-1633 GCF_000710305.1 Buceros rhinoceros silvestris | reverse complement strand
AAAACAGGGATTTTGGGGAAAAACGGAGATTTGGGGGGAAACTATTTGGGGGAAAATGGAGATTTTGGGTCCATCTCAGGCGTTTGGGGTAAAAAAAAACCCAAGCGCGGTTTGGGGTGAAATCGTGGGATTTTGGGGTGAAATCGTGGGATTTTGGGGTCCAAACGGGCCAGTTTGGAGTGAAAATGCGACACCGCGGCGGGAGCCGGTTTGGGGCAAAAATGAGCCATTTTGGGTAAAAAAGGGGTATTTTGGGGCGGGAGAAACGTTTTGGGTAAAAAAGCGCCATTTGGGGGTAAGAATGAGGGATTTTGGGGTAAAAAAGTGCAGTTTTGGTTAAGAATGAGGGATTTTGGGCTAAAAAAGCGCAGTTTTGGGTAAAAATGAGGATTTGGGGGTAAAAAAGCGCAGGTTTGGGTAAGAATGAGATATTTTGGGGTAAAAAGCGCAGTTTTGGGTAAGAATGAGGAATTTTGGGGTAAAAAAGCGCAGTTTTGGTTAAGAATAAGGAATTTTGGGGTAAAACGCAGTTTGGGGTAAGAATGAGGTATTTTGGGGTAAAAAGCGCAGTTTTGGGTAAGAATGAGGGATTTTGGGGTAAAAAAGTGCAGTTTTGGTTAAGAATGAGGGATTTTGGGCTAAAAAAGCGCAGTTTTGGGTAAAAATGAGGATTTGGGGGTAAAAAAGCGCAGGTTTGGGTAAGAATGAGATATTTTGGGGTAAAAAGCGCAGTTTTGGGTAAGAATGAGGAATTTTGGGGTAAAAAAGCGCAGTTTTGGTTAAGAATAAGGAATTTTGGGGTAAAACGCAGTTTGGGGTAAGAATGAGGTATTTTGGGGTAAAAAGCGCAGTTTTGGGTAAGAATGAGGAATTTTGGGGTAAAAAAGCGCAGTTTTGGTTAAGAATAAGGAATTTTGGGGTAAAACGCAGTTTGGGGTAAGAATGAGGTATTTTGGGGTAAAAAGCGCAGTTTTGGGTAAGAATGAGGAATTTTGGGGTAAAAAAGCGCAGTTTTGGTTAAGAATAAGGAATTTTGGGGTAAAACGCAGTTTGGGGTAAGAATGAGGTATTTTGGGGTAAAAAGCGCAGTTTTGGGTAAGAATGAGGAATTTTGGGGTAAAAAAGCGCAGTTTTGGTTAAGAATAAGGAATTTTGGGGTAAAACGCAGTTTGGGGTAAGAATGAGGTATTTTGGGGTAAAAAGCGCAGTTTTGGGTAAGAATGAGGAATTTTGGGGTAAAAAAGCGCAGTTTTGGTTAAGAATAAGGAATTTTGGGGTAAAACGCAGTTTGGGGTAAGAATGAGGTATTTTGGGGTAAAAAGCGCAGTTTTGGGTAAGAATGAGGAATTTTGGGGTAAAAAAGCGCAGTTTTGGTTAAGAATAAGGAATTTTGGGGTAAAACGCAGTTTGGGGTAAGAATGAGGTATTTTGGGGTAAAAAGCGCAGTTTTGGGTAAGAATGAGGAATTTTGGGGTAAAAAAGCGCAGTTTTGGTTAGGAATGAGGGATTTTGGGGTAAAAAAGCACAGTTTGGGGTAAGAATGAGCAATTTTGAGTTAAAAAAGCGCAGTTTTGGGCAAGAACGAGGGATTTGGGGTAAGAATGATGCATTTTGGGGTAAGGCGGCGCAGTTT
>NW_010427703.1:7721-8067 GCF_000710305.1 Buceros rhinoceros silvestris | reverse complement strand
GGGGTCTCAGGCTCTGCAGCTTCTCCTTCTCGCAGGACCTCAACTTTAACAGCTTTGAGCAACTCTGCATCAACTACGCCAACGAGTACCTGCAGTTCTTCTTCAACAAGATCGTCTTCCAGGAGGAGCAGGTGGGCTGGGGAGCAGGGCCGGGCTCTGCCCCAGTGCTGAGCATTGCCGCGGGGCCGGGGGCGCGGGGCTGACCGGGTGCCGGCCCCGCAGGAGGAGTACCTGCGGGAGCAGATCGAGTGGAAGGAGATCCTCTTCAGCGACAACCAGCCCTGCATCGACCTCATCTCCCAAAAGCCCTACGGCATCCTCCGGATTCTCGATGACCAGAGTTGCT
>NW_010427703.1:5654-7524 GCF_000710305.1 Buceros rhinoceros silvestris | reverse complement strand
CAGCACTGGGTGGTCACCGTGCCTGCTGTGACACCATGGCCCATGGCTGCTCCACTCCTGGGCTGTTCCAGGTGACCTGGGAGACCCCCTGGGTTTCTCCAGGCTGGACAAACCCCAGGAGGTCCAAGGTTGGTGCTACTGGAGCAACTTCCCCCAGGGGACTTGCTTTTGCATGAATTACTGAAACTCCCCTCCTAGCTGCCCTATAAAAGAGAGAAGGGTGGTTGCACTCTCTCTGACGATGGGGAAACTGAGGCATGGGGCAGCAGGTGCCCATGACCATGCAGCTGCTCAGTGGCAGAGCTGAACGTGGGGTCTGGCCTGTTGTCCAGGCATCCCCTGACCTGTTGCCTACATCCCTGCCTGAGCCATGTCTCACCCTCATGTCCATCCCCAGGCCACCGACCACACGTTCCTCCAGAAGTGTCACTACCACCACGGGATGAACCCGCTGTACACAAAGCCGAAGATGCCGCTGCCCGAGTTCACCATCAAGCACTATGCGGGGAAGGTGACCTACCAGGTGTGTGGCAGCAGGATGCTCAGCTGGGGGTTTAAGCAGAGCTAAAGAGGAGGTTTATGGGGTTGATCCTGCACCAGGGGATGAGGCAGCCCATGGGGTGCAGCTGGCGACCCACCATCCCAGCCTGGAGCTCCTTGCCTCCACCCCACCGTGCCACTGGGCGCCTCACCACCAGATTTTGCTCTTTGCCAGGTTCACAAGTTTTTGGATAAAAACTACGACCAGGTCCGTCAGGATGTGCTGGACCTGTTCATCAGCAGCAAGACCAAGGTAGGGCCCTGCACAGCCCCGGCTCTGCAGTGCTGGGGTGACATCAGGCAAGGATAGCCCCCTTCCGTACACTCCACTTTGTATGTCCCCAAGCGTGTGCCCCCATGGTCGGTGAAGCCCAGGGGGACCAGGAGCACAGGATGCCTTCAGCTCCACGGGGTCCTCTGGGCTTTGACCTCCTCAAGCACTGGCAAAACAGGCACATGGGTTGTTTTTGTGTATCCCCATCCCCATCCCGGGAATCCAGCCACAAATAGGGGATGCAACTCACTCAAGGCTGGGCAAAAAGGCAGTGGCCAGCCTGGGAAGAGAGGCCAGGAGAGCTGCACCATCCCAGCCACTTTCCTCCTCCCTAACCCTTCCCATCTCCCCAAGGTGGTGGCCAATCTCTTCTTCGGCCATGCCCAGGTGATGGCCAGGCAGAGGAGCCTGGTCAGGAGGAGCAGCACCAGGACACGGCGGTACAAGGCCCCCACTGTGGCCGCCCGGTTCCAGCAGTCGCTCCTGGACCTGGTGGAAAAGATGGAGAGGTCGGGAAGGGCAGGGTGGGCAGCCAGGCCGTGTACCGGGCTGGTGGGAGCAGGGTGACAGCCAAACCTGAGCCTGAGGTGGGCAGGCTGGCTTTGTCGCCTGTCCCCCATGGCCAACAGGGTCTCTCTGGTGCAGGTGCAACCCCTTCTTCGTGCGCTGTCTCAAACCCAACAACAAGAAGGTGAGAGCCTGCCCGGGGCTTTCCTGCCCGTAGCGATGCCAGTGCTGCCCACCCTTGCCAGCACGGGGAGCGCGGTGGGCACACGATGGTCACGGTGGGTCTGCACTGAGGTTTCTCCTCACCTCCTCCCCAGGAACCGGGGCTCTTTGAGGCCGACGTTGTCAGCAGCCAGCTGCGGTACTCGGGGATCCTGGAGACCATCCGCATCCGCAAGGAAGGCTTCCCCATCCGCATCCCCTTCCTCGTCTTCATCGACAGGTGTCTGGGGGCTGCGGGTTGGGCACAACCGGCCCGGCGAGGGGAGGCCATGGAGCTTGTGGGTGTTTTGGGGGGCAGCGTTTGGCCCGGGGTACCCCCGTGGTAGG
>NW_010427703.1:4722-5424 GCF_000710305.1 Buceros rhinoceros silvestris | reverse complement strand
CTGGTGAGGGGCCGGACAGTGATGGTGTGGGGGGCTCACCCAGGTACCGCTGCCTCGTCGACATGTGGTCCAACGTCATTCCCAACGGCGCCAACTGCGTGGAGATGCTGAGGAACCTCTGCCCCGTCAACCCCAGCATGTATTACGTTGGCGTCAGCAAGGTACTGTCCTGGGGAAGGCGGCTTGGCTCCGGCGATGGGTGGCCAAGGCAGGGGGCTCACAGCGTCACCACCCCTCCCAGCTCTTCCTGAAGGAGCAGCTGTACCAGGCGCTGGAGAGCAAGCGAGCCCGTGCCCATCACCTGGCCGCCCTCACGCTCCAGCGCTATGCTCGCTCCTTCTTCATCAAGAGACGCTTCCGCTCCCTTCGCAGGAAGATTGTCCTCCTGCAAAGCCGGGCGCGGGGCTACCTGGCCAGGTGGGGGTCCCGGGGAGGGCGGTGGATGGGCGCTGGTGGGTGGCAGAGGGTGACGGGTGCCCACCCACAGGCAGCGGTACCGGCGCATGCGGCAGACGCTCATCAAGTTCAGGTCGCTGGTGCACATCTACGTGAACCGCCGGCGGTACCTCAAGGTAAGGCGGGGGCCGGACATCATGGGGGGATCCTGGGCACCCACTGCCACCCTGCTGCATGCTCAGAGGTGAGGAGAGGACAGAGAGGCACTCCCAGACCAGCTGCCCCCCAGACGCCATCCCTACCACC
>NW_010427703.1:4202-4442 GCF_000710305.1 Buceros rhinoceros silvestris | reverse complement strand
CCCGCCGGCGGGCAGAGGAGGAGAAGGAGAGGATGAAGCAGGTAACGGGGTGTGGGTGAGCGGCACTAAGGGGAGCACCTGTCTGTGATGCATGCGTAACCCCTGTTGCTGTGCCCTCATCCCCACGTGCTCGCCCATCCCTATGCTGCCGACTGAGGCACCCACGGGTGCTGGGAGCAGTGTGGCGAGTGGGTGCACCCCTGTGCTGCGCTGGCAGGAGCTGACAAGGAGGGAGGTGGT
>NW_010427703.1:3121-3433 GCF_000710305.1 Buceros rhinoceros silvestris | reverse complement strand
GGCTGCGGTGCTGCAGGGAGCCGGCTGCTGCCTCCTTCCCTCTCCGTGGGTTCCTGTTGTCTCCAGAGGCCGGGGGGACCCTGCTGAGGTTATCAGAGAGAGACCGGCCGAGCCCTCCTGGACGCCCGACGCGGGGAACCGCTGGGGTGGGAGACCAGCTCGCTTTGCTCCCGGCACCTCGGCCCCATCCCCGGTCACTTTGCCTCCTTCCTCCTCGTCCCATATTTTTGCCGTGTGTTTCCCAGTCCCTGGCATCCCAAATGACTGTGCCAGGGCCGGATCCTGCTCTCAGCCTCACCAAGGTGCCGGCAT
>NW_010427703.1:2581-2978 GCF_000710305.1 Buceros rhinoceros silvestris | reverse complement strand
GCATCTCTGGGGCTGCCAGCACAGCCTGGGCTCATCCCTGTCCCACTGCTGGGAGAGTGCCAGTCCCATCCCGCACCCCAGCCCTTTTGCAGCCCCATAGTCCCCATTCAGCATCAACACCATGCTCAGCACCGTGGGGCTGGTCCCTCACGGCTTGAGGTGTCCCTGGGTAGCCACCGGTGCGGGTGTCACCACAGGAACCAGCGTTCGGGATGCTGACGGCCCCACTGGCAGCCCCCCTCACCCGGCTGGACGAGGAGCTGTGCCATGAGGCGCTCAGCCTCTTCCAGCTGGTAGGTGGGACACCGTGGGATCCAGCAGCGCCACTCCCCTGCCTGCTCCCTGCCCGGGGCCGGAGGGAGGACCTCGCTGTCCCCGCGGCAGATCCTGCGGTTCA
>NW_010427703.1:1946-2206 GCF_000710305.1 Buceros rhinoceros silvestris | reverse complement strand
TGTGGGCATAGCCTGGCACTGGGGAACGGGGTCCCGCGGGCACAACCTGGCACTCGTGCTTGGGAATGCTGCTGGGGCTCTCCAGGGGCTCTCCGGGCCAGCGTGGCACATGTGCCTGGGGATTATGCTCAGGTTCCTCCAGGATCCCTTGGACCAGCCTGGCTCACATGCCTGGGGATGCTGCCCAGCTCCCTCCTGCAGCATCCTCCCTTGCCCACAGGTTTGTCTCTGACTACGCCTTTGCCGGCTACAAGACGGCG
>NW_010427703.1:1279-1615 GCF_000710305.1 Buceros rhinoceros silvestris | reverse complement strand
TGGCCCCGCGACCCCCCCCTGCCACTGGCACAGGCAGGAGGGGACTGGTGGGACCAGCTCACCGCCCATCCCTCCCCAGGTGACCAGTTCTCCTGCCCTGTCCACTCCTGGAGCACGGGCGAGGACCTGGCAGGGGATGTCCTGAAGCACAGGTACCTGCTGGACCCACACCCCCCAACCCAGTGGGGTGAACGTGGGGCACAGCATCGCCCCGGGGCCATTTTGGGTGAACCCAGCAGCTGGGAGCTGGGATGCCCAGCTCATGAGCAGGGTGTCCCTACAGAGCCAGGGTGCTGCTGGCAGCTGGGGCCCATCCCCCGCACCCCGCTGTTGGCA
>NW_010427703.1:619-1114 GCF_000710305.1 Buceros rhinoceros silvestris | reverse complement strand
GGGGAGGGCGGGGGGTGCTGGTCTGTGGCCATGAAGGCAGGTGCCCAGTGGGCCGAGCTGGCTGGCCACGACTATGTCCTGGACCTCATCTCCGACCTGGAGCTGCTCCGGGGCTTCCCCAGACAGAAGTCCTTCTTCCTCGTCGCATGGGAGGGGGCTGAGAGCCACGGCAGGGACAGCCGGGTTGGGTCCCCCACCGCAGGGCGGGGGGAGGAAACACCAGCACCGGGCTGCATGGGTGCTGGCAGAGGCGCAGGTCAGGGTCCTGGCGGGGGGCTGGATCTGGCACCCAGCGGGTGCGCAATGAGCGCATCCTCCCTCTCTGCAGGGTGCTGGGACACGGCTTGGATTTGGATGAAGTGCCTCCTCCCCCAGCCATGAAAGCCCCCACGCTGCCATCCCTGGAGGGGTACCACCCGCATGGTAAGGCATCATCCCCCAGCCCAGCCCCGTCCCCTGGAGCTGCTGCCAGCGAAGCTCCGCCATGCCGGGGAA
>NW_010427703.1:0-298 GCF_000710305.1 Buceros rhinoceros silvestris | reverse complement strand
TGCCCAGCATTGGGTAGGCACAGTTGGCTTGGCCTCTGTCCCCTGACGCCTGTTGCCCAGGAGCTGGAGAAGCCGGCCGCCCTCTCGCAGAGGATGAAGGGAGGAGGTGGTGCAGGAGGAGGGGACGGCGGTGGTGATGCCAAGCGGGATGGACCACCCATCCCTGCGGACACGCATCAGCCGAGGGGTGAGTGCCCTGTGCACACCTGCATCCTGACCCACCTCCCTGCCTCAGTTTCCCCACCTGATCCCTGGTGCCAGTGCCCCCCCGCCCTGGAACGGGGCTGCAGGATGCCGA
>NW_010427702.1:1862-2203 GCF_000710305.1 Buceros rhinoceros silvestris | reverse complement strand
CCCCCACCCCCGCGGAGGCGGGCACTGCTGAAGGGCTCCGAGCCAGCACCGGACTGGGTGGGTTGGGGGTATTCGGAGCCCCTCCACCTCCGCTGTGATGCAGCGCGGGGACCCGCAGGGCTGGGCCTGCAGACAAATGTCCTGGAGAGCAGGAGAGCAGCGAACAGTGGCTTTGGACAGGACCGAGCAACACTCAAAACTTTCGAGCAGCTGAGGCAGAGCTGCAAAGAGCAGGAGCCGGGGGGGTGTGTGTGGGGATGTTGGTGGAGATCGGGCAGAAGCCGCTGCTTCTCGCTGTCATCAACGTGCCCTCGCCCAGTGCATCCCCAGGTTTCTTGTGC
>NW_010427702.1:1362-1616 GCF_000710305.1 Buceros rhinoceros silvestris | reverse complement strand
GTCCTTGTCCCCGCAGCCCCCTCCTGGCTACCACCACGGGGCAAAGCTGTGGGGCCCAGCTGGGCGCTCCCGCCAGTGCACACACAGCCAGGGGAGGGACCTCGTTATCCTTTTATTTATAAACAAATCACGGTAAAGTAAGTGCAGTGAAAGCACTGGCTGACCCTGTGTGGGGACCTGTCAGCAGCGAGACCAGCGCCAGGTGATGCTGTGAGTGACGGGGTCTGTGCGTGGCCAGAGCCCCCGCTGCCCCC
>NW_010427702.1:846-1181 GCF_000710305.1 Buceros rhinoceros silvestris | reverse complement strand
CAGAACCGCAGCCTGGCCGCTGCTGAACAACAAAAAGCCTTTTTATTACGTTGGGGTTTGGGGTATTTTTATTTGTTTTTTTGCAACTTTTCCCCTTAGGGGTAAAACCCGACCCAGTGGAGGAGCCGAGAGGGTTGTTCACCACAGGGCCGTTGTGCTGCCGGCAGGCAGGGACGAGGCTGTGGGTGCTCCAGCTGCGGAGGGTGAGCTGAGCCGGGAGGAGGACCAAGTGCTTGCGGTGGAGCTCCCGCTCCAGCCCTTCAGTCAGCACAGCGGGGGGCTGCGCAGAGCGCTGTGGGTGCCCCGCCCCAGGACAGCCCTCGTCTGCCCCGCCA
>NW_010427702.1:0-754 GCF_000710305.1 Buceros rhinoceros silvestris | reverse complement strand
GGCGCAGAGGCTTGTGGTGGCCCGGCCCCAGGACAGCCCTCGTCTGCCCCGCCAGCGCTTGTCCCAGCGTCCTGTCCCTGGAGCTGCTGCCAGAGACACGGTGACTCCATGCCGATGCTCCTCTTGCAGCCGCAGTAACGTGTCTGGGACAGCAAGTGACCACTCAAGTGCCATCGAAAATAAATACGTTAGACTGTCTGAAACCAACGGGCGCCCGCGGGCAGGACAGGGCCCTCGCAGGAAGAGCAGCGCGGGGAGGGGCCCCGCTCCGGGATCCTCTGACTCGCGAGACCCAACAGCCTCTTGCACACGCTGAGCTGGGACAGACCGGACACAAGAGGACCGGGAGGGCCCCGGGAAGACGAACCTTTGCAGCTCTGGCTGAAAAACTCCCAAGAGTTGCGAGTTCAACAACACGTAGAAAAATCGTTTCATCATTTGAAACAGACGATTTCTTGTAAAAAAAAAAAAGTAAAACAAAACCCCTCAAAAAACCCAGGAGCGAAGGATCAGTCAAGTCCTGCAGCCTCCAACAGCGACCAGCCCCGTGCTGGCCACAGGCAACACCAGACCTGGCTACGTTCCTCGGCTCTCCCGCAGCTCCCCCAGCTCCTGGGCAGCGCCGTGTGCTGCCACCGGCAGAAATAAATAGGAAGGCTCCAGTCCCGGCCCAGTGCCCCCAGCCGGGGCAGGGCCGGGATCTGTGGGGCAGGCAGAGGTCGGCAGGCGAGTGGCCCCCAGGCCGGGTGGCTGG
>NW_010427701.1:94428-136563 GCF_000710305.1 Buceros rhinoceros silvestris | reverse complement strand
TCCAGAGGGAGTTGCTCCAATGTGGTCCGGGATGGCCGAAAGTGCAGAAAGACTGCCTTTTCGCGGGCGCAAGTAACCTTAACATTGTAACAGTACCTTCTTCAGTGGTGTTTCTAGGTGCCCAAACCTACTGCATTGTACGCAAAACTCAAAGCAGATGGCTTACATGGTCTCTGAACACTAAATGGAACTTAGGGGTGGGACTTCCTGGTTTGCTTACCTTAAAAACTTCACATATGAAAGAGACCCTTTTTTTCAAGAAAAAATTATTGTAGTTCTGGATCTGTGCCATACCAGAAGTTTAAACACATCTGCTTTCATTAAACAAGACGACACAGGGATCCATTTCAAAAATGTAAGTTGAAGGCTTTCTATTTTTTCTTTAATTAAATGGATTGCTCAGACTTATTCCTAAATTCAATATAAATTTCACTTTAGATGTTTATGTGCCAAGTTTGCCTGCAAGTGCACATGCTCTGGGCCTCTGTAATCCAACAAAAATGAGATTAGAAATATTAACCACCTGACAGGTAGCAGACAAGTGCATCATTGACATACTCCATCTACGTAGCAGCAGTTGTTTCAAGAAGTTTTGTTTAATGCGTCTATTGAATTCCTATGTACAGTGCAAAGAGCAGCATTACACATTCCTCTGTCATTCCTCACCACTGCAGCATAGTGGTCTTACACTGACAGTTCTTCAGCGTCTCTTGGAACTGAAAAACAATCCTTAAGGGACGTAACCTACCATTTTCTAGGGAATAGCTTTCAGGAAGTTCAGAGTTTGGTACATGCAATAACAATACAAGCAGCAGGAGGGCAGTTCACCAACATGTAACAGACTTGACTCTGCTTTACTGAGATTGTCTGTAATTATTCTAGAGATTCAGCCTGATGATATTAATCAACACCAAGAAAGTGCAGCTGCACTTTTTCTTGACCTGGAGAGATCACCTCCAAGTAATAAAAGCAAATTTAGTTCTTTGTCTGTATAATTTCTGCCTTGCCGATAAGACTGTCAAAGCCCATGTCATTTATGGTAGCTACAGATGCTGTTCTGAGATATGATTGTCAGTAAATTGACTGATAATCTGCCAATAAGCAGGCAACAGGGTAAAATTTTTTTTCTTTACTGCCTTGCACTGTAGACTAGAAAAGCACTGCACATAGAATGAAAACTGGCTTTATCCATCCACAAACAGAACATTTGATAAATAAAATGAGCCAGTTAAAAACTAACCTCTTTTCAACAAATTGTTTTGTTTCAGGTTAGACCAAACATTGTGGTAAACTGTATTTCAAAACTGCATGAAATAACTGGAAGAGTAAAAGAAAAAAAGATATGCATATTATTGACTGCTGCTTTAAGTCAGTGAGAACAGCAAGTGCCAACTACATTTTCAAATGAAATCCAATGAAATTTTCGTAATTACAGGGCTAGGTAAGAATCCTTAGAAAAAGCCTCAAAGCTGCTAAACCTTAGGCCATCCATTTCCAAATCAGGATTTACCACTGCAGCAGAGGCAGTGGCCTGTCAAGGCTACACGGTGTAAACTGCTGGAAATGATATATAGGAGAATGATGGGACTAAGGTATCAGTGGTTCAGGTGAGAGTAGGCAGCACAGGGAACAGATGTTATGAAACATTATTGCTAGGAGCCATTTGGATACACGTGCTCAAGAGCTGGTGATATGTTTCAGTGGCTTCCAGAACTGACAGGTTCCCAGCTATCTCCCATCCTCAGAGCTTTTCAATGCAGCGGTCTGCGTGTCGCTATGGAAATGGTTCTCCAACTGGGGTAGAGTATGAAGTGGAGGCGAAAGTGCAAGAAATGCTGTCAGAACATTGGTCTAAGATATTCATCCTAGGCCCAGTGGATAACACCTGATGGCAAAAATACTCTGGAAATTCAGCCAGCAACTTCTTATAAGGTAAAGTCTTACCTCCTGTCTAAACTCTGATAGGTAACACAGAGTAACTATGATAAGTGCTTTTTTTATTTGAAGTTTGGCTGCAAACACCTAAGCACTCAAAATGCTACAGTAGCAGAATCCTTTAGAAGAATAAAGTAATTCCCTAATTTTTTTTTTCTCAGGAGAAGTCCTTGCCATCATAATTCTATAAAGCAATGTAAAAAAACCATTTTAGTAACTTTCCTTTTAAGCAAATAAAAACCTCATTGGAAGGCCTTGGACTGTTTCTTGAACATTATGATGAAAATGAATGTACCAGTGGCAGTCAGAATATTGTGCTGGAAGTAGTCACCATAACTTCATTCTTCAATCTCAAGATTCCTCTAAACTGAGCTTCACCAGAATCAAAAGCTATGTAGAAACTAGTGTTACACAGTGTACAATCCTGAGGTAGGGGCCTTTTCGGTGTGTCACAGCAATCCACACACACTGGTTTTCCCATGAAAACCAAGACATAAGGATGTGTGTTTTAATCTCCCAGCTTGAAGTTGAGATCTATCTTTGTTTTCTGTATTCTCTTTCTTGCACATAGGTATGCTCTTATTAGGTACAAGATCTCTTTGTTATGGTTGTTATCTATAGCCTTATAACCTCTGGAAGTACCAGCTAGGAATTAGGATGTGTCCAACATGTGCTCTGAGGCTTGGAGACAGGAAGCGTATTTTAGTCCTATGGATATCATCAAAATGAGCCAATGTTTAAGCATAGGCCTTGCTTTCTAATAAAGAAACCTCCACAAAATCTGATAAATAGCATCTTAAAATGACTTGCAGAATAAGAGGAAATTTAAAAACATATAACACCACTGCACCCTCCCATTCTTGTCCCAGCATTTAGAAACAGTTTATTACTGTCTATACTTCAGTAACACTTGTGAATACTTAACATGAAACACAGCGTAGTGCACCACAGTCTACTAAAATATATATGAATATAAATAGGACACAATGGAAATTCTTACATCATTTCACCAAATGAAATAAATGTATTCCTTTATAGATTTCCCATTGGGAATCCCCATGTTCTCACACAAGTGCACATTTAAAAATAAGAAGCAATACATTGATTAGATTTTCTATGTTTCAGTGCATGCAAGGGTAAGACCTACAAAAACTGTGCCCCTTTTAATTGCACTGAAGGCAATGAGAATCAAAGTTTTTGAATACCTGAGCAGGATCATGACACTCAACCCACATATTCTATTTTTTAAGTCCCATTTTCACAGAAGGCTAAATCAGATATTCTACTAAACTAATTCAATCCCCGTTCCTGCAATGCTAAGAAGGTGAGAATTTTATTACCATTTAAAAGTTCCACCAAAGCAGGTAAATCCTTTAGGAGCACCTGCAATCTCAATGGATCAGGCACTATACCAAAAGCATAATCCATATAGAGTATATATATGTGCACACATACATATATATGCACACAGGTATTTTATACATATATATTAAAAGACTATTCAATTTATTTGTAACCCCTGAAAGACTAATTGTGATCACCCAAAGGACATTTTGGTACCTGCAGTAGCATCATAAAAAAAGTCATTTATGTTTTTCATATTTTCACCACTATTTCACTTAGAAAAAGGCCTTTTAATTTTTTCTTCAAATTCTATTGAGTTTTCATGGCAAGCAACCCAGTGTACAGTTTACTGGGGAAGGAAAGATCATCAATAAAACTGATAGAGTTCCTATTCCGGGAAGAGCACTTGAGCTCCGCTGAACAGAACAGAGGTAACCTACAAGAACTTTGCATTTTTGCCATATTTTGTGCTTTGAAATACTTATTTTATCTATCGTCAAAACTATAATAAACAATTTGGAAGAGTACATTTGTGCCGCAAGTGCACATACTTTACTATGAAGGGTCACAGTAAGAGTGCAGAAACTGTAAGAAAGGCTAACAGTCAAAATTAAGGTTTTCATATTATGACAAATCTGACTACAGCACTGTGTCTTGATAGTAAAAAAAGAGTAAACTCTTATGAAGCAAGGCTGGAGGCAGAACGGTATTGACACAGGCTATTCTGTACACTATTAAAAAATCAAAGTGGAATGACTTACCACTTCTTCATGGGTAGCACTTTCTACATTTATACCATTAACCTAAAACCAGACACAATAGGGAGAAAATGATTTGCAATGTGTACATTAGTTAATAAAGAAACATAAAGGCAAGTATAAAACAAATACGTGTGGGAAAAAAAGAATGTTTACTGACCTGTATTATTGCATCTCCTATAAATAACATTCCTGTTTGGTCAGCTGTGGGATTACAGAAGGAGTACATTTTAAATGAAAGTAGTACTGAAAATTAATGCTATATTCTCTCCCAACAATTAGTTTAGCATGCTGTTCACAACCTTCATTTGAAACTGATTTGGTTTTGAAAATACCAGTCGCATAGCAATCAGGTAATAGATTCCTAGCAAGTTTAAACTAATTAAGAGAGTTACTCTCCATGCACAAAGGACTTATTTAATATGGAAGACAAATGTCAATTATCACTAATGAAGGATTTCATTAAACGGTGTGATTCACACTTTTCATTATTCGTCCACAAAAGGGAAACAGGAATTTCTGAAACGACTTAGCAATTCCTTTCCCTCTGCACAAATTTACAAGGACAGCTATAATTAAAGAGGTTACGCTTAGAATTTAATATAACTCTTTAACATGAAGTTAACGTGAAGTTGTTCCAGAGAAAAACAAAATACATTATTCCCATCTGTAATTTGCATGTTTCCTGCCCTATAGAGTTAATGGGAATTATGCAACGAAACTGCAAACCTGCACAGACACAAACAATGACTTTTTTGAAGTGTATTCTCTACTTATTTTACTTTTTAGTGGCATTTGAGTATGTTTACCTCTTGGAATCTATTACTTAATTAAAAGTCAGGCTCTGATCCTGCAAAGGCTGGTATTATTAAATATGGCATATTAGTCTTCTAGACAATCTTATAGGGTCACAGCCTGAAGCTTTGAAGAATGCAATAAATGTTAATAAAATCAGTATTTTGAGAGATGGTAATAGAAGTAAAAAGAAAGAAAAAACTGCATAGAGTATTCTCACCATTTCTGCAATATAGCTGTTGTCACTACAAATGTACCTTTGGTACAAAATAGCTTTTTTTATATCAAATTTCTATTTCTAATACATCTTTCATTACTCTTTTTGCAGATAAAAGATAACAATTCATGAATCATACTCAGTACTTGGAAGAGATTTCACTATTTAAATACCACACTACAAGTTGTATTGAAAGTCTTTACACCACTTCTTATCCTGCTTTGTATTTCAAAATACGCACATGATTTGTAAGAGTAGGTATAGGACAGAAACATCTATGTACAGAAACGTGACTGAACTAAAGCAGTTCAAAAACATCACAAAGCGATACAAAAAAGCCTATATTAGGTACATGCATTGCTACAGGTGCTGAACATTAGCTTGGGCATCTCAATACTAAACTTCTGGTTCAAGATGTTAGTAATACATACATCGATAGTGAAAAATCCATGAAAATTTTTCAACTGAGTTAACAAATTCCTAATAGCAGGGAAAGTTGAAAATTTATAATTCCATGCTTATGTTAGGGCCATTGGGCTGCTTTAGGAAAGAGGGAGCATACCTGAATTGGAGGTAGAATGAAGAGAGTGTGTTTGAAATTCTAGTATAAAAAGATAAAGTCAAAGGGTGCATGCCTTGTTCACTGTGTGCGATTGAATCAGAACTAAGTGGAGAAATATTGAATATGTTCGTATTTGTAAGTGATGAGGCAGAAGAGAGACAGATCAGGACTCAAAGCAGTCAGTGCTGAGGTTACTTATGCCCACACTATATTGGTTTCATGGATAAGAATTCAGAAAAGTTAGACTGGTCTCCCAGTCCAAATACTCCCAGGTGATGTGAAGCTGCCCAAGGAAAGTTATTGCACAAAACTTTGGTTTGTGGAGCCCTAAGCAATCCATTCTAAGGCACACTAGTGCCACAGAGTGATGCACTCTTGCTGCCAGTAATAGCTGCAACACACCACAATGTGCAGATGCAGACCATGCTTACAAGTAATGCAACGGTCCCTGCAACTTGAATCAATGCAAAGCCTGGACATGGTTTGACCCATGGAGAGTGGGTGCTCAACCTGCTTCAGGAGGACACCTCTACCTAATAAGCCAATCATGGTGTATTATTCTGTCTGTGTAAGTCTTGCAGTAGAACTTGCACTCCAACTTGCTGCAGCAAGGCAGATATGTTTATTTATACTTCAACAAGTACCAGTCAGTTGATGTGCAGGCCACAGATGTGATGAGGATGGCACACATGGGCAGCAGGCAGGGTTATTTTTCTGAAATCCACGCTTGTTGGCTATTCTGGGAGGCCAAAGCAGCTGTCACCATTGGGAAGATCAGCTGAAAACAGCAATATTGAAAAGGCAGCACAATAAAAGAAATAGGGGTGGGGATGCGAGAGATGAGTTTGGGAAGAATTTTGGTAAGAACCGAAAACAGAAAAATATAGGGCTGGTAAGAAAGGAAGGCATACTGAGCCAGAAAATGTTTGGGTAAAAGATAGGATCCTGATGGAAGAGCACATCATGAAGGTTTGCAGGCAGTTATGTATCACCATCCTGGATGTTCAGCTACCCATGATCCCCTGTACAATGACACAAAAGCACAGTTGTGTAATCTTGTCTGTCTTCCAAGAAAACTGCTTAGTTCTAATGAAAGTTGTAATAAAATATGTAGACTAGTATCCATGCAAAATAGAAAAGGTAAAATTCCAGACGCTGGTAAAATTCTTGAGATAGGGATAGTTAATAGCTCAAGGTTTGAAGAGGTAGTTGGACAATGGTAACTCAGCAGCACTGAAGACAAATACCTTCCAGGGAGTAATAGTGGCTGAACCTTTCCCACCTGATGGTTGGCTGTCAGGTGAGGAAAGACTCATTGGTCATTCCATAGGGGTGACGAGTACTGCAAGATCTCCAGCTACCTGCTGCGTGGGTCTGCCAATAAATTTTACAGTTTAAGAGCACAAAGCAATTAGATCCTGCTTGCCAAGTCTCTTCTTGCAAAAGCAAATCTGTCCAGATAATTAAATGAGAGAAGGAGCATTATGTAGTCAATACTAGATGCTCTATGAACTGAAACAGAAAATGTGGACAATCAGGGCATTTGCTTCAAAAGTGCATTAGGCTGCAAACTAACCAAATAAAGTAGATATCTCAATGGCTGTTGCCATCACAGCCAGTGACAGTACTCTGGCAAACTATGCTTGTAACCGTATGATGAAACGCTTTGGTTTAGTCAACTGTCTATAATTTAAAATCAGTGATGATTTCTAACACAAATACCTTCCTCAAATCAAATTGTAGAGGACATTCTACAATGCAGAAGTTACAGTATAGTTTACAAGTATGCTAGAAATAAACGACTGGGAAAACTCCTTTGAAAGACACAGAGACTTGTTTCCCTAATGCATATTTTCAATCTGAAGACAAGATATCTTCAGATGTTTTCACTAAATCATATATTCTCTAGACGATAAAAATATTAACTTTAAGCAAAATGTTCCGGACGACACAGGACTTGGCAACCTCTCTTCCCACACCTCCAAGGTCAGTGGATCATAAGACAGGGACTAGGGGAACAAAGTCCCTCCTGCTGTAATAGAAGATCAGGTTTATGACCACCTGAGGAACCTTAACTTACATAGGTCTATGGGACCTAATGAGATACACTCCAGAGTCCTGAAGGAATTGGCTAATATAGTTGCTAATAGAGTTGCCACTCTCCATGATAACTGAAAAGTCACGGCAGTCAGGTGAAGTTCCTGGTGGCTGGGAAGAGGGGAAACATTGCACCTATTTTTAAAAAGGTAGAAAGGAGGACCCTGGGAACTACCAAGCAATTAGCCTCTCCTCTGTGCCCAGTAACAGCATGGAACAGATTGTCCTAGATGATATGCTGGAATATATGGAAGACAGGGAGGTGACTGAAGATAGGCAGCACGGCTTCACCAAGAACAAGTACTGCCTGATCAATCTAGTTGCCTTCTATGATTCTGACTACATCAGTGAACAGAGGAAGAGCTATGGATATCATCTATCTGGACTACTGTAAGGCCTTTGACACATTCCCCCTTAACATCCTTCTCTCTAAATTGGAGAGCTATGGATTTGATGGATGGACTGTTCAGTGGACAATGAATTGGTTGGATAGTCACATTCAGAGGGTACTGGCCAACAGCTCGCTGTCCAGATGGAAATCAATGACAAGTCCTGTTCCTGAAGGGTCTGTACTGGGACCAGTACTGGAAAGCTGACATGTGCAAGAGGTGGGGATAGAGACCGAATGGATACATTGGTCAAAAGACAACAAGTTCTGGTGCTGCTCTTAGAAGCACTAATATAGGAAAATTTGGGAAATTTTAATGCATAAAATACGCATTTAATTGTAATAGGGAAAACACTACCACCATAAAAACATTTACTAGGTCTGATTTTAAGTATATGCCTCTTCACTTAAATAAACACTTAAAAATTAACTCTTTGCATACTTCTACCCAAAGAATTCTTTACATTTAGGTCAATAATTTAAGCCTCTTGCTTCAGCATTTAACTGACAAAAAAAAATCCCAGTAGTATAACTTGTTCTAGAACTTCAACTCAAGAACTCACCTACCTATATGCTTCTCAATAAATACACAATGACTGCTGTTTGTATCACTGGACCTTACTATGTTTTTAACTATTAGGTTGAATAAAAATACTTCCCTGAATCAAGGATCAAAGTACCTTCCTCGTTGACTGACCTTTATCAGTCCATTAAGATGTCCTTTCTATTAAGGTACTGCCTTTCATGGCCTGCCTAGTCTGGAGGAGGCAACAATTAAAAAAAAAAAAAAAAGAAAAAGAAACACAAAATGCTAAGATTGTTCTTCTACACCTTCTGAAAATAAATTTAGAGCAGGAGGCATCCAGCTCTAAATCTCTACCAGAAGAGAGAACAGTGAGTAGATGCTATCTTCAGATAGCATTAATACAGAAAAATAACACTGACAAAGATAATTAAAAATTAATGACAGTAAATATGAATAATACAAATAAATATTGAAGACATTTGTAAGTGATATTAGGAAACTATACAACTATTAAACACCACTCAGCTTCAAGTATCGTATGTTCAAATGAGGCCTCTCTTATATTCAAAGATGACCTTGTGTCCAGTCTTCACCTTCATTAGCTTAAGGTACAACACTAATTTTTTATTCTTTTTTACATACGTATACAAATACCTCCATGTGGGCTTAACGCATCCTTAATCTTGACCTTTCTGGTTTAGTGGAGTGAGGCTGACATAGCAAAGGTGAGAAGAGCTGTAGGGATGAAGAACATCACCCACGAATACAACCATGCTGTGCAGTTTAACTGTAATCTCACATTGTGTCCACCACCTTGTTCAGTCAAGTTGGTTACTGTAGTTGTATCACCCCTGTGGATGACCAGAATCAACACAGAAAAGACTACCTATGAGAGAAGTATCACATACGCTTCCATGCTAAACCATCTTTACCTCGCATATAACTGTAAGTGAAACTGCTAAAAGTCCTCATTAAACTGTAACCAAGTCCTCCAGATAGATGGTGCGGAATGCAGGCATCCAGGATATGTTATTTAGACACAGTCTGTGTTTGCAGAACACACAGTATTAAGCTAAGAATGTTTCAGCAGCTCAGCGTTCTGAGTTCATTCCAATTCTACCAGGGTATATGACATTCCCGGTCAGAAATGGACTAAACACAAAAAATACAAGAATATACAGAAGAATCTGAGTTATAAGTCACCTTTTATCACAGAAAGCAGGAAAATGCTTTCAAATTAAGGTTTTAACCAATTTTGGCTCTCAAGAGAGGACATTTTGGAAGCTGGCAAAATGCAAACAATTCATATTCTATCAGGTTTTATTTAGCCATTTTCATCACACCTCAGTGAGCTGAACCCACTGTAGTGTTCCCCAGTTGCTGCTTGGCTGACTCCACACGCGATGTGAGAGATGAATAGAGCTCACACAGTGGCCAACTTATTACAGCAGGTCTCACAAAAATGGAAAGTCACATGAAGATTATAAAATGTGATTACTAACTTGATAATTCTGCAACACAAAACAGAAACTCAATTGCTTAATGTCTATACTATTAAAATTTCCAATATTATATGCAAGTCACTTGTGTGTATGATTAAGTTATAGTTCAAAGACCATTTTTTTTACAGCCTCCACCCCTTGAATTCCACAAGTTCACAAAGACTCATTAATAATTAAAAACGGGAATAATAGATAACAGAAAAATGCAAACACACGAAAGCTCATCACTTTACCCATACATATGTATAAGGATCCTTTAAAGGACATTTAATGGATCTGACAAAATATTTTAAGAACTTACTGTATATAATAAACCTGAATGATCTAATTCCTTTCAAAGTTCAGCATATTTAGTTACACATCTCAGAGAACAGGACTCTACATCTATTTGACTGTAAACCTACTGCAGTCCTTACCACAAATAAACTGTTAATACTAATTATAGCACATATATAAAAAATAATACAAATCTAAAAGCTATCAGCAAACCATCAACTACTGTATAATGATTTACTCTATTTTAAGCCAGGCTCAAAAAGGAAAATAGAGGAAAAGCAACTCAATAATACAAATACATTAAATTACATTTAAAAAACAACTAGAGAAAGCATGTATCAGTCTTAGAAAACCTTTATTAGAGATGACTAGTAATGCTTCAAATATGCTGAGTCAATCAGATGATTTCATTACAGGTAACAGAAAAAAAATCCTTGCTTGGAAAGGTAAATAATTACCTATGGGATTGAAATTATTCTGTAGCTGATTACAAAACTTTATAAATTTCTGTCTGGCACAGGACTTTTGTCCCTCTGACATTAGTCAAAGCTTTGGTGGTATGAAAAAAAATGTAACTTTTGTTAGAATCAGAGAGAGAATCCACAGAAAAATATAAAAGGCCTAGACTCAGTGATGAGTCATTGACATTAGCAGAACTTGCTCTTAATACTGTTGAGGAGGGCATGTGCTCAGGAAAAAACTCAGGACATTCTTTACTGTGATTTGTAATACATTGGACATTAGTCTCCAGCACTGAATGACCACTTAACGTTGTCTTTCAGAAATGTAAAGCTGTGCTCTTGAATTGAGTTTCTCTGTGTGTTTCAGTGAACTTGTTCAGGAAAGTGTTACTGAATAGAGTGATCTAGAATACCTTAATTTTAAAAGTTATAAACACAGCAATCATAACTGAGAGGTCTTTAAGCCAGCCAAAACTGTAAGAATAGCTGCTCTGGAAATGCTTGTGTTGAGTAATGAAATCAAACACAATTTGAATACTGGCTATCTCCAAAACTGAAGTGCTGCTGCTTAGGGCTCTACCAACAAAATCACTTCCATTTTTGAAAACTTCGAAGAGTACAGACATAGCTGACTAATTACATTATTTAGGATAGCACAAAGGTTGTACGAATATAAAAAAGAAGCAAATGCTTTATTATACTTCCAGCTTTGGAACTATAAAATAGTACTGCATTTAAACAAAATAGGGTTGGAAATATGATTTTACAGTGTTTTCATATAACAGTCATTAAATTTCTCAAAATACCAGAAATTATCAGATATTTTAGGAAATTAGTAATTTAGCAACGAGAATTTTACTCACATAAATTCATATATTTTACTCAAGTATCTAAAATAGTAAAATTCTTCATAGTAAATTTCTTGATAAGAAATCCCTTTTTTATCAGGTAACTGATGTATTTTCAAATATTTCTGCATGATATAACTTTACTTTTTTAAAATAAGAATCCAGTATATTTGCTTGAAACGGCAATTAATCTCACTGCTGAACTCAAAGACACCTTTGAAGTTACCCTATCAGTTTCACCATTTTTAGTACCTTGTAAAATGGAAGTTCATTGGTGTGATTTGTTCGCATTATGGACATACAGATGTTCAGTCCAAAATGTAGTCTGAGATAATTCTATGAGTGTCATCTCTCATTCATGCATAATATTTCCTTTCATTACATTCAACACAAATCTTTTTTGTAGATATCTCTCTAAGTATGCATGTGTGTGCATTCACAGATTTATATAAATACACACACGGGCAGAAAGGATACACCTATTTTCACAACATTGTTATTATTTTCCCTTAAATAACATTAACAGATTGTTTGCTCTACCATTAAAGCACTAAAATCTTAAAATAGAAATATTCATTCAAGAACATCTGTGAGTTAAATTTGGACACATTCTCTTCATTACTTCACTAGTACTTACCAGTTAAATACAGTACTATCAAAGTAATGCTGTGAAAAGCTTCTGTTATTATCCTTTTCTTATACTGAATAACAGCAACACTTTGAGATTTTTGGAAATCATATAAAAAGGATTTGCAGTATAAGGAGGTTCTGGACTTCCAAATTTTTTCTCAAAATCTCTTGATGCTTTTGAGAAATATTCATTTTTTAGAAGAAACAAACAAAAAACTCCACACTGTTTTGTGTTGCACAGACATTCCGTAACCAGAATGGGAGTGCAGGAAGCAACATGCCACCAAAAGGATTTATATCACATACGTCTGATCTTTAGCAGCAGCAGCGCTAAATGAATTGCAGAATCACTCAGGCTGGAAGGGACCTTAGGAGTTCACCTGACCTAACCTCAACAAATGCTGAAAACAGGGCTGAGATCATCTTGTTCAAGCCAGTGGTGCAACTGATACTATAGAGACTACTGTCTTCACATCTTGCTAGGTGTGTCACTGTCTGCAAGCCGTTCACTGATTCAGCCAGGAACATCACGTACGGGCTTACTGTGATACAGCACTGCCTCTGGTTATAACCACTGCTCCTCACTTTGGAGTTTCCTTAGACAAAAGATCTTAGAACAATTATCTTCCAAGGAGAGATTTTCAGATTTGAGTTATCACCTGACCCCATAAAATGGTTCTTGCACGTGTTACTCTACAAATAAATGCAGTTCATGAAAAACTACCTACAGTGTACCAAACTCTGCATATTAAGTATTTTATATACAAACTCACTACCAACCTTGATTAAAAGTACTACATCCTAAGAGGGCAGGAGATGTCTTTCCTTGTTGGAGATTAATTTCCTGAATCACTTTCCTTAGATCTAGTGCTTATATTAATTTTATTGCTATTATTATTATTACTTATTATTACTGTATATTCTTAGTATGGCTTATTTTGCTGTGTATTCAAGGAGCATATTATTGTTCCATATACAATAAAACAATTGATATAAAACCACCTTCTATTCCTCACTGCAGAAATAGTATCATACAAAGAACTATCATAGATACTATCATATGTAAGCGCTGTATACAGGAAACTTGAAGCAGTCATTCTGACAGGATACTGGCACAGACAATCCATTCAATATTCACTAGGTATCATCTGAAAATGGGTTACCAAGTTTGGGCGTCACGTTTCAAGCAAAATAAGGACCCACTGAAGAAAATGCAGAGGAGAAAACAAGCACAGTTTGTGAGCTAGCAAAGCGTGGGGCTGAACATGGTGCCAAGTAAATGTGATTCAACTTAACTGCAGCAAAGCAAGAAGAAAGGCAGATGAGTTAAAAAAAAATTTCAGCAGCTCTGAGTCCTCTAAGGAGCAGGACAGGCACTGAGGGTCACACTGCAGTGCTCTCTTTTTTTCTTGCAGGAAAGGTTACATGAAATGGGTAGATTTATTCTAGGGGAGAAATGGAAGCTTATCACAGAAACACAGCAAATCTTCAAATATGTAAAAGAACACCTTGGCAAAGAAAAGATCAAACTAGTCCCTATGTCCGTGTGCACCAGAGAAGAGAAGATGACTTTGGTTTTGATTTGCTAAGACTCTTAGTTCACCTTGCAAAGCACTGCCCCCTCATGTGCAATGCTGCTGCTTTTCCTTACTGAAGCGCCCCTTTGTTTTGCAGAGCAGTTCTGTTTGCCAAGATCAGCCCAAGGTCTGACATGGTTCCCCTCAAAGGATCCTTTTGCTAGATAAATGTCACTATAATATGTAACTGGGTTAGACTACACTGATTTAGATAATAAACATTACAAATTACTCTGTTTGCACTAGGCACAGTTAGTCATTCCACAGAGCAGTGAATTACTATGTGGGGAAAAAAAAATATGTTTGGTTTATATGTTTTTGTCCTCAGCATTATTAAAGTTAAGTACATCAATAGATTTCCTGTGTCACAGTTTTTTTTTCACAGGTGACTTTAAATATTTTGTTTACAACACAACTGTCTTACTGCAGTAAAAAACACGTTTTCTGAAACTGTTACTTACTAGCAAAATTTCCAGCACAGGTCCTAAAGACTTGAAAAGATTATAGATTTTAAATCCAAAACAAAGGAACATTGACAATTTGGACATCTGTAGAAAGGCTTAAAGATAGTGTGAGGCTGAAAGAATGAGCCAGACATGTTTTAATTCTCAATTTAAAGAACATTTAATTTTTAAAAAAACCAACACATACTACAGTTCTATATAAGTAAATAACATAAATATAAGTTACCTGCTTGGTCTTTAAATATTTTTGATACGACGACAGGCACTTTGTGCTCAGCACCCCCCTGTAAAAGATGAGATATCAATTAAGACTGAAGTGAACTAGTTGTACTGAAAATTCAAAGAAGAAATGAGAAGTTATGCATACCTTCACGCTTAAGCCCAAGCCACCAACTGGTTGTCTACGAAGTGTAACAGTTCTGTGCTTTAAAAAATTGTAGAAAAAAATACATTTAGGTGAAAACACAATATCTGATTAAGCATAGAAGATGTTTATATATTTTTTTTTTACTTTAAAAAAAACCTAATTCTCATAGGTACCCTAGAATCTAGGTGATCAAGTTAAGTTCTGAACAATCACTGAACACTGATTTATAGGCACTTATTTAATTCCTTACCACAGAGAGCAGAACTTGTGTGTGAATTGTGCATGCAGAGCTTTAGTATGCTTTTCTATTACTGAAGTGATAATTCTCCCCAAAGAGAAATTTTTACATGCTTTTGCTTTATTTTGACAAACCTTTTAATGAGAAAATGGTATGAAGAGCTTTGAGGTACACATCTTAGTTTCAAATACCACAAATAGTTTTCTAATCCATATCTTCAGACCTATAGCAATTTTTTTTGCAGCATATGCCAAAAGACTTTAAGCAATAGTAGCTTCAAATGGTTATTTTCTTGCATTTTATGTTGAAGTACATAAAGACAATAAACATTTGTCAATATTTTTCTATAACGTGTAGATCTTCGTGCCTGACAATAACAGCACTTCATCTGTTGACAATATAGTCTCAAGGAATATGTTCAGCAATATGCTGAACAGTACTGCATAGAATGCCATCTTTCACCACCTAGAGCAGTAATTCTTGATCATGTAAGACTTTTTTTTTTCCCTTTTCTGTACATCAGAAATTGTATATGAGATTACTCCTATTTGTATACTTCCTGATTGGGTATTGTCATTAATTCAGGTAAATGTAAATTTTTATTTCCATAGTCAAGTTCAAGATCTTATATTAAGAAGTTATCTTTAGGTTTTTTTCTAACACTCAACTTACTTGACGCATGCTAATATTGACTCAGGGAAAAGGAGAATTAAAGAAATTATAAACTTCGGTCTCATTTTAGGAGGGTAAAACTAATGCATATGATAAAAAAAAGTTAAGAATACTTTCATACTTTTTCAAAATTTCTCTGTTTTGTTCTCATTAACATTACACTAGACCACACACATGGTACCTAGTTTATATGTAAAGGCTTACATGATCCGAATTCAGAAGATATAATTAATATTTACTAAAATTTGTGCTAATTCAAATTGTTTCACAGGTTTTTTTCTTCATTTTGAACTGCATCAAAACGTTTGATCAAAATTATCACTGGGAAAATTTTCACTGGGAAAGTTCAGATCCAAACTGAGTTAGAATATGTCTCTACCTTTAAATGCAATGATTCATTTCCAAGTCATTTTCTATGACTTAAATCCTCTCTACTTATTTAATTCATGTTTTTCCCCACCTGTACTTACATCCTGTAAACAAATTATCCCAATATATCTCATCATGTAGGGATGATGGAAAAAATATTTTGACAGTCCAGATTGCCTTAGCATTATAGGACAGCAAATACAAAAATACTACATATATTAGTAGCTTCCTACATGTATTAGATAGCTTCAGCCATTTTATAAAAGACAACACAAGGTATAAATTATTAATTATCTTATACACTCAACTATAACTAATGTATTTTTATATGGCTAATATGTACATTTCAAATGATAATACTGATGATATAATTGAGTTTGTAGCCTTATGGAGCAATCTATTTACATAACATTGCAATAATCTTGATATATTTTCATAGTTCACAGAGTTGCTTATTACAGAGCTTCAAATATTTCTATTATAAGTCACTTTGAAAGAAGGTATTAAACATGTACCTAAATGTTTCCCACATAATAGCTTTTTTTAATTAGTTACATTTAAAGAATGCAAAAACTTCTTGCTTTAAAAGATGTTCAAACTGCAAAATAAAATGTCAAAAGCTGAGCATAACCAAGTGTCATAATCAAGAAAATTTGCACAAACTTATTTCAATCATATATCATTTACTATGACTGGAAGTCACCAAGACCAAACATCACCATTTCATTTTTAATAGATTTTTGTTACTGATTTTGAATTTAAAAAAATTGAACAGTGTATAATCTCGGAAGATTAGAAAAAAGCTAATACTGGGTCAATATTGAAAACATATAAATAGAGCCAAGGATCTTCATTATATTACAATGCTTCAAGGTCACATGATTGTAAATCCAGCAATGAACCATTCATTTCATTATTGAGTAACAGTAAAACCAGTTCATAAGACTTAAAAGAATTTTAAAGCAGGAAATGTTATGGAAAATGACAAATGACATGAATACTTGCTATGAAATTTCCAATCTTGATGACAGAGCACCAGTGTCGTAATAACCCTTACAAGGCAATGACCTTACATCCCATTAAAAGTTCGTTAAAAACATAAAAACTATTCAAAATAATAATGATGTAATTTAAGCACATGTAAATTGGCTAGCGAAAAGATTTCCAATCAAAATGTAAATGAGATAAAGCTACTATTTAGTGGATATGCTTCTTGTGGGATAGTGACAGTACCTGGGTTATATAAATAAAAAAACAAACAAAAAACCCCAGTGATCTAAAAATGTAATCTAAATTAACTGCAATAATCTTTGTACAAAACAACACTTGTGATACGGTAGTGCTGAACAGGACAGGTTCTTACAATACAGCAATTGAAAGTCAAAGTTATTTAAGGTCATCCTTGTACCAAGGCAAACAGCTCAAACAAACAGAGAGAAGCACTCTGTCTGTCAAAAGGTGGTCTTGCAAAAACCCCAAATATATGAGTCATGCTGAGTACGTGAAAATCCACATTCTTGCATAATGCCACCGCCAAAATCACTAGTGTAATCCTACACCATCAGAAGGCTAGTAAGAAGGAGCACAGAGACTATAAATCTAGCAGTGATCCACACACTTTAAATAACACAGCTAGATGGGACACACTCATTTTGAAAATGATGCAAATAAATTGGAGAGGTAGTAGGCAAGAGCCACAGGAACGCCAAATAGCTCGAGAGATTTGTGTAGTAGTGTAACAGATGCCAGGAATTAAATATATTTAGCTTTTTTGAAGCACTTCTCAGAGATGATCAAGCAGTTTTAAAGTATATTCCTTAGCAGAAGATGACCAAATTTTACAAATAGATACAGTGAAAATTTCAATGATCATAACTGGATTTTTTTTATAATAAGATGGTCTTATTATTAAATATACAATGTAAAGATTTTTTAAATTTAATTTAAAGCATGATCTGTCATGATATTTCATGAACACAAATTTAATTTAATTCTAAATGTAGTATTATCTGAAATACTCATGTGCTTTTTTTTTAATTCTAGTAAGCAGTACAATATTAGGTACATCCATATAAATGAAATTAGTTACACAACCTGCCAAACATATCCTCATTCTACAGATGAAGAATGGAGGCTCACAAAGATTTAGTTACAATTAATTCTCTTTTAATAATTCAAAATGCCTAAATCCTTTTTCTAAGTATTTGTATGAAATTTATCTGTTCAAAGTATCTTGCGGACCAGCTTCACCCTTCCCTTTGAACATTCAGCATTCTAACAGATCATAATTTCATGTTAGAAGAGAAGATGCACCTAATTCCTGATCAGCAGTATTAATCTTTTGTTAGTTTATGCATATGACAAATTTAAGATTATACTGCACCTCTATTTCAGGGCAAGGATCATTCACCACTAGGTACCAAAGACTACCCTTTTGTTCCTGTAACCCCTCAAGTCATCCCCTCTATATCTTTTGACATAAAAGACATCACAAAGCTAAGATTTGAGAGACAATTGTCTTTGTATTTCTAGCTTCCTAACATTTGACTTTGCAACTTTATTTTAAAGGAGAAAATTAAAGAAAAAAATTGGGGAGAAAACCCGCAAATTGACATGGTTCACTACAGGCTAGTTTCCATTTAGTTCTTCATTTGGAACCTTAAATCATAATACAGATGCTCACTACTTGAACCAAAAAAAAAAAAAAAAAATCTAAGTAAGAGGAGATCCAACATTAGATACCTGCTGAAAGCAAGACACTACTGAATTCAATTTCAGGTTTTGTGGGGAAATGTGCTAAACAGCAATTATTCTCTTTTATTTGATCTCTTCTCTCTGTTCCTTCTAACTTATCCTGTTGTGGTCCCGTTCTCTTCTCAGGGTCTTTCTTGGCTTTCGTTCTTCCCCACCTCATAACTCAAAATTCTGGAAGGTGTTTTTCACTTCTCCTTCAAACCAAAGAACACGTTATTTGTCTTACAACTGTGTTCTCACAAGACATGCCTATGCTGAAATAAAGCAGGCTGAAGGATTTTCTCCAGCAAAGCAACACTGTAAAACTCCCATCCACACTGCTGAATTTTATTTCCTTGAAAACAGTATGACTACCATCCAAACTGCCTTACTGGGACACTACATGACACATGCCATCTTGTTATTTGGTCTGAGGCATTGTTTAAGAGAGTTAATACTTACATTGGCCAAAACAGAGACAGAGAGTACTCCAACACCCAGTATAAATAACTTTGCACAAGACAAAACATACCCAGGGAGCATACTCACATACAATATAGACAACTGTGGGCATGCTGAATGTGTGCTAGGGCTATATTTTATTTTCGAGTAAAGATGAAGTCACAGAGACCTGTGTATGGTGGATCTCACAATAAATAGAAAGGACACCAGTATACATTAACTACATACACGATTAAATTAAAGTATTTCTAATTATTCCTACAACTACTGGTAGCATTGGTAGTTATGAACAATAAAAACGTACTTGTAAAATAACATATTCTTAGTATTAAATTTTATTTAAATTCTGATAGAAAAGCATATAACAAACATTCTGACATCTGCCAGAGAGTGAGACAAAGCCCTTGGTCCACAGAACATTAAAAATACTTCTCTTGGTACACTCTAAATGATGATGCTTCTATAGTTTACGCCATGGACACAATTCTAATAGGGTCACACTAATACATTAATTTTTAAAATACATAATAAAAATTCTAATACTGGTACAAATATATTCTTACAACGGTAAGTCAAAAGTTTAGCCAAACTCATGTTTCAGGAAAGAAAATCCAACTAACAGCAGTACCTGCCGAAGCAGAATTTGCAGGTTTGCACTTGAGTGACTACTGTTAACACAAGTCCTGAATGCAGACTAGTTTTACCGATAGTTCCATCTGCTTGCCTCTGCTTCTTCCTTCAGGCTGTCAGCTGTGCAGAGTTGGAAGGACAAGACTAACTGAGAATATTTTATCAAGAATCTTTTGCATTAAATCCTAAAAACTAAAATCGCACTACATTTGAACTGAACAGAGGTATAAACACTACAGAGAGGTAGAAAAAGCTCAAATACTGGGATGTAAAGTATATAAGAAAGGTAAAATAGCATAGATAAACAGCCCCATAAATGTCCTGTGCAACAGAGAACTTAGACTCATATAAAACTAAAACCTCAGTTACCTCAACATGTAAACCAACAGATTCCAAGTTAAATGCAAGCGAGAGTCTATATTAGAGACCACTCAATTAGGACAATAACTGAGATACGCAAAGAAGCAATGAGGAATCTAACAGTGGTAACATACCACTTAACCTCTGATAGATCAGACAGATACACATAAGGATATAATGTAGTCAACAAGGAGCAGGTCTTTATCAGTTACTGCTTCACAGACCTCACCAGATTATACTTAATAAATACCCTAGTCCTGAGTATAGCATGAAGAATTTAGTTAAAATTTTTACAGCTGAAAAGGTATTCTGTAATAGCAACTGCTATCTATGTACTTCACATTCATTTATGCATCTGTGACCCCAAGACGGGAACTATGCAAAAGTGAGGAATCTTGTTGAAAGGAAAAATAAAGGTGGCAGCTAAGAAAAGTAAAACTTTATAGTCAGTGTGAAAAGTTCCACACTGGAAGCACAGAAGCAATGAATACCACTTATTAGACAGTACAGTAAAGAGAGTTCCAAAAACTGCCAAAAAGAATCAAAATTAGTAGTAAATCTTTAAATCTATCAGGAGCAGGAGGTCTGCCAAGGAAACCACAAGGCTGTTTTATGATGAAGATGTAAAAGGCATACTCAGAGAAAATAAGGCTACTGAAAGGAAAATAAAGGAACACGTTTCATTAGTGTGAAAGAAACTAGAGACGTTCCTCTAACATTCTTTGTAGCACAAAGGATGCATGGATCTGTTTGAATTTGAAATCACTTTAGAAGCAAATTGCCTAAATAACAGTAACAAAGTACCAGGGTCAGATAGCGTTCAGCCTAGTCTTAAAGGAACTCTAGGGATGAATAAAAGCAGGAGCACTGGAGAGATGCTTCTCAAATAAAGCCTTGATATATGAAGACTATGACACTTTTTTTACAAAAGGTTCTGGTTAAGGCTTAAGAAGCTTAAGGCCTTCACTAAACAGATTGGAACCAACTATAGGGGGAAAACAAAAATCTCTAGACATTGAGGGAAACTTGCAAAGAACAGAATTTGCAGATACTTTGATGAACTTGAACCATCTTGGAAGAGACCATGTATTTTTTGAGTTATGGAAACATCAGAAGCATGAGGGAATAGTCTAACACAGATTTATTACTAGTTAAAATAAATTAGTTAGAAAACAGACAGAAAAACAGGGGATGGATTAAATAAGTAATTTTCACAATGGAGGAAGGTCATCAGTGAAATTCCACTGTTGCCTATGTTGCAATCTGCATTATTTAAAATACTCATGAAGAATTAAATAAAAAAAAAAAAAAATTGGAGCTTAACTTTGCTGCTTACTGAGACCAGAAGAATAAGTGAACTGAAAGTATCTGCAGAACATCTTACAAAATTGTACCTGGCCAACAAAACAGCATACATATAACACAGTAGCAGATCAAAGCTAGTGAGAGAGATTATTTTTTCCTGTATACATTATTTTTATAAGGAATTAGGATTGATTCTGAATCATTAATTTCTAGTTAGGAGTAAGACGCTGGTGTTAAAGTAGCTGGTTCCATGACACCATCAGTGCAGTGTTTAGTAGTGGTCAAAAAAAAAAATCAAATTTTTGGAAGTCTTAACAAAAGAACAGAGACAAAGAACATCATTATACCACTGTAGAAATACAAAGTTCACCCCACCTTGAAGATTGTGTACCGTTTTGGTCTCTTCATACCTGAAACTGCTAGAAAAAGCTAAGAAGCAGCCAAGAAGAATGATGGAAGCACAAAACTACTCCTGTACAAGGAATAACAAAATAGGCTATAACTCTTAATCCAGAAAAAGAGACAGACTGGGGATCAGGAAGCTCTTGCAATACAGTAAGTTGCATAGAGGACAGTGAACATGAATCAGTTTTTATAGTGTTTTCCAGTACAAAATCTGAGGCATGAAATTATACTATTAGGAACTACGATCAGAACAAACAAAAACAGGTGATCCTTTGTGCAATGTATAGAAGATTGTAGAGTCTGGTAAGAAAAAAAATCTGGATATTGAAAATCTGTATGTGTTCAAAGGGATATTGGACAACTATAGGAAAAATAAATCTGTTAAGAGCTAATATAAAACTGCATTTTGCTCTGATTAACTTGGGTAGAGAAACTGTTAAATGAAGCATCACATGTTCTTGCACTTCTTGGCTTTTCTATGGAAACATTAATGGGTGCTGTTGGAAAAAGGACGGTGGGCTCAGTAGATTTGAGGACTGACACATTTCTGAACTTTTTATGCAATGACAAAATTCCATGACTACAAAATTTGGAAAGAAATCAAGATTAACTTTACAAACAACTATGAAAGAAAATCCTACTCCAAAACATCTTGCCAAAACTGAATGGCAATGTTTGTGGAAAGAAACCTATCTTTTTCTGACATTAATGATAATGTCATGCACATATTGCAGCTGAAAAAAGTGTTTATGTCTCAGTCAAACATACAAACATACGAACAACATATTTCATTTTTAAACTTGTCTGCAGGCTATGTATATTTTTTCTTTTCAGACTAATGTATTTATGGTTTGAGGCTAAAGCGAGGCAGACATCTGTATCATAGAATCATAGAATCATCTGGTTAGAAGAGACCTTTAAGATCATCAAGCCCAAAGAAACCTAAAAAAATACAGAGCTACAGTTGACTGTATGATCACTGTGTAATTTTATTTCATTATAGGCAAGTTCAGAAAGTGTTACTAATTACCAAACTGAACAGGAAAGCTGAAATTAATACTTTGCTTTTAAACTAGTATTTTGTTTTGCTAATAATATCCTTTAATAGCATCCACAGTTTATTAAAGCTCTTCATTCTGGAGGCTTTCGAAGTACTGTGTGTATAATATAATGATCACTCATTCCAGTTGTGCTACACAGCAGAAGTAATTATGTCCCTCTCATAGCATACCACATAATAAGCCTGTTTTGTTTTCTGTTTCTGAGAGATTAGAGGAAGAATAAGCACCCTGCATGAAACTTCAGGATACATTTAAAAAGACAAAATGTAATTATTTAAAACGTAATTGGCCAGGATACCTACAGGAAATGTTTCTGTATTTCTGAGACTTTTTCTTGTTGCAAGTTGTCAAGGATTTTATCATCTGTTTCTGAAAGTGATACTGGCTCTGTAATACCTACCACTATCTTTAGGAATTTCTCCATGGCATTCCGTAGCATCTAAGTTCTGAGAAACAAATGCATTGACCGGTGTCAAACATGCCAGCCATGCAAAGAGAAAGCAGATTTACCCACTAAGTGTTTGACAAGCAGTTTGATCTGCTTGTATATCAAGCAATTCTTTGAGCAGGTAAGACTGGCTGTTGCATTCGGACTTAGTCTATGGCGGAAGAATATATATTTTGGAAATATATTTTCTCTTTGAACAGCGAAAATAAAGGAAATTCTTATTGCCTAATCGCACATCTGAGTAAAACTTTTGTCTTGTTCTGATGCATGTAAAACACTGGAGCATATAGATGTCGACTGAACAAGTTTGCACACAGCCAAAGAGAATCAAACCGCATTTAAGAAAACAGCCTGCTCTTTGTGAAAGACTAAGATTTACAGCCACTCAGGTGCTAGCTAGGTACAAAATCAAAAGCAATTTTTAGGGATGAAATTCACGTAGCCATGACAGTATAAGGATAGGATTTAAATTTGGGGTAAGAAGCAATATTTAAGTGAGATCCGTCTGCCTCCCTCTCCGTTACTAATCACCCTTGTGGAATAATATTTACTCTGCAGGAGGACCAGAGCATGACCAGTGCATTTGTATCTCATCTAAGTATATATCTCAGAGATGAGCTTTATTTGAAAACAATACCACGTTCTGTGCACTGGGGCAAACAACTGCACTGCAGAACAAGCTGTTAAAGATGTGAAAAAGCAGAAAAGATTGTGCCCCAGCTTCAGATGCTGATAGCCATAGCCCACAGATGGAAGCAGTGCAAGTAATATATTCTTAAATTCAGACTGTATCTTTTGTTTACATGTAGTTCCAAAAGGTGTTAGAAATCCAGGGAAAGCAAATTCCAGAAAAGCTCTAGACTGATACATAATATATAACTGTACAGGTGGAGGGAGAAGAGCCTTAAAAGAGCTCATCAATATTGAAATAAAGACCATTGAGAGAAAATGTCAAGATCTACAAGAATGACGTAAGGCAAGAACATATTGAAAAACAGATACAATATAAATTTTAAGCTACATAACACAGAAACATAATACAGAAGAACACCTTGCTAACAGCTGTAGAGAGAAGTGACTGCTTGGTAACAGGAGGTGTAATGGTGCTTATAACAGCTACTAAGAATACTTTTATGTCTTGGTATTCATTCATACAAAGTGACATGACTGGAGCTTAATGGGCACCATGAGAAGGCAATTACAGTTCTTATTTTTGGACTGTTTTTTTAAGTGAGATTTTGCATTGACATGTCAATATCTACCTATTATACATTATTCTCTTTCACGGGCACCCCCTTGTCATGGTGAAGGAGCTTGCGTGCCCTTGTGAGGTTGAGAGCTGTGCTGGTGGTGGCCTGTGCCTCCGGTGGGGTCTCCCACACCAGACAGGTCTCAACTGAAGGGTCAGACAAAGTGTGTCCACGGGCAGGATGGGCTCACTAGCCTTCGGGCAACCATCCTTGGAGAAGGACAACTCTGACTCCAAACCCGGGCAGATGGAGCTCGTTTAGCCCTGTAAGGCTCATCCATCTAAGAGAAGGATACTCTAACCAAACCTACGACCCGAGGACTTCGCTGTCACCGTCCAAGCTCGCTAGGCCCTGGCAGATGAACCTCAGGTGTAAAGGGTGGAGCCAGTTCTGCGCACGCTGGTGCCTCACCTAAAAAATCCACCACGCAGGCCCAAAGGGTGCACTCATGTTTGGAAAGCCCTGCAGCGAATTGGCCTTTTCAACCATCAGCGCGCTTGCAGCAAGCATGGGGAAAACCCTTCCCAAAACTTCGTTCGCGAAGCCAAGCCATGATGATGATGATGATCTCATTATTACCAGGCTGTTAATGCCTAGGACTGGCACTTACAGTAAAGAATCTCATTAGGAAAAATACTATTTATATATGTGTGTGTGCATATATATCTCTCTTAATGAAAAATGTACTAAAGGGTTTTCCAGGAGATTCCACCTGAAGCACTTCACATTCATTGATATAAATGGATACATTTGGGAAAAGATTCTATATGTATCATATTTCCATTTTCTGTGCCAGTCTACATGAAAATACTAATGAATGCATATATTATATCCAAACATCAAACTGAAGCACATGGTAGAAAAACTTGGAGCACATGAAACAGCCTATCTTCTTCAGATTTTGTTGAAACTGTTCTTAGAAACAAGCCCATTCACAATGGCTAGCAGGCTGGAAAGCAAAAGTCACTTTGATCTATTTTTATTCTTTTCCCTTTTGCTTTATCAGTAAATACACCCCTGTGTTGACTCCAGCCGTGCCCTCCTGGGTTGCCCTGTCCCTCTGACACGGGGCAGGGAAGCCATGTGGGAAACCATTGTGCTGGCTTCTCTCCCTGAGTGGGTATCTCCGCCACTGGGGGACCTCTACGCCAAGTGCCTTGTCAACATTAAATACAGCCATAACTAAGCACGCCCTGGTACTTGAGCCCATCTAGTCCCCATGTTCAAATCATAGCAGCCTATTACCTTAACAGATAACAGAGTATTCCTTAAGCAAGGTAGGTGGGTAACAGGAGGAGAGAAAAATGTGAGCAAAGAAACCATTGTTCAGAATAGTTCAAATTTCTTTTTCTTTTTTTTAGATAAACTTTATTCCCACTACTACAGTTGCATCCATCACTTGTTGGAAAGAGTAACCTCAAAGGCCTCCTAACTTGTTGAAAGTAAGATATCAAATTTACTACAGGTAATACATGGTGGGTAGATAGAAGAAAATAAAAACCAGTCTTAGGCAAGGATGGAAATAACAGCAGATGTTGCCACCCAAGCCCTTGGGAAACATGCAGCGCAAAGGAAGAAGCAAAACAAGCCAGTGCAATAGGAAGAGTTCAAAGAGAAGCTTTCAACCTATCGTGTGTGGATAGGTGCACAGGAAGAAATAGTGTGCTACCAGGTGTAAGAAGATAAAGATAGGTACTTAACATACTAGCTATATCTTGTCTTCATTTTCTACAGCAACACTTGAAGCTATGACAAGGAAGTTAGGAAATGAAAAACGACTGAAGAAACAGATCCTGTAAGAATGTGAGACCCAGTAAAATGTATCATAAAGTGCAGACATCCTGCTGGTTGTTACTTATCCAAAAAGAATAAAAAAGGATGTCTAGGAGAACAAGATTATGTGAAATGCTTCAGGAAGTTATCTCCTCAAGATGGGGAGTTCCCATGATAGAGGTTTTCTCAGCTCCATCTCACCAGCACCAGAGCTTCCTCAGCAAATTGTTCTACATGCATTTAATGTTCTCCCACACAGAGACATTCCCACTTCTGCTCAATCAATCTTCACTTCTCACCAGTCAGCAGTGAGCTCCAATCTTCCGAGTGGTTGCAGGTTGTAGTCCACCGAACAGCTGACTCTATTCCAAGACATGCAGATTTTAAACTGCAGTATGGGCTGCTCTTTCCAAAATTATTTCTGGATGTAATTCAGAAGAAACACCATACTGAGGAAAGAGAGTACATGCAGCATTCTAAAAAGAGATGGTGCTGGATTATGATTAATAACTGAGTCTAACAAATATAGGCATCTACAGGATAAGAGTGTAACCACACTGCCTTACAAATCGCCATGTAAAGATGTCATATGACATATCATACTGCACAACAGATGAGGTGCAGTGCCATCACCTAAGACTGGGACACAGAGATATTCCCAGTACATGGGAGTCCCAGATCAAAGAATATTTAACTAGAATCCAGAAAGCACTGAGTTTTGATCCCTTCCTTAGTCACTACTGTTACTACTTATCTAAGTCACACAGCCTTTATTAAAAATCATGAGTATACACAAATCTTAAGACATCCATGCAGTATCAGGAAAAAGGAAACGTCACACAGTTAGCCCCTTTGGTCAGACTGAATGTGCCACATCTGTGCATTTCCACAAGTTGTTAATAATGTCCCCTTGGGAATTAATGAGGTAAAAAAAAAAAAAAATTCAAAGAATGCACTGAAAAATAATGTAACATCTTTTACATAAAACTACATTGGGGGCGAGTGCCAATCAAAGAACTTTATTACAAGTAGGATTTGATGTATTGTTGGTTATAACATGCCTAGTTTTCATGAAACGCTTTTTGCTCAAAGAGTGCCCATATAAACTGGTCCCATGTCTCTATCATTTTTCATAGACTGTTTTATATTCTTAGAAATAGTTGTATTGGTTAAAGTGACATTGTAACCTGGAAAGCGGAACAAATTATGGAGACAATGGAAATGGAAGTCAAAAAACCTCCAGGAAGAGAAAGACATGAATTAGTCCTCCATGCCATCACAAGATGTTGATGCCTCTTTCTCCAGTGCCATAGAGAGGGGGCAAGCTGTAATAAGGAACAGGTAGAGAGAAAGCCAATTTTTTTTTTTTTTTTTTTTTAATGGAAGAGTTCTAAAACTTAACTACTTGCATTGCACAGAATCTCACCTTTTCCCAAAAGGACAGGAAGAAAGCAGCTATAAAAATCAACTGAGGCATTCCAGTCACTGTCGAGTTTTGTGTAGGGACAAAGCAGATCTTTTCACATTCTAGCAAAGATCTGGGACAGCTGCAGAGAATCCTTACTAAGCATGGTGTAATAAGATATTCTTATCAGTTTATCTTGTTATAACTTTTTCTGTTACTGTATATCAAAGGGGTTTGGAGGTTTTTATTTTTGGTTTGGGGTTTTTTCCTTGGGGGAGCACATTAGGGTTTTTGGTTGCATGGAGTTTAAGAGTAAAATGAAGTAACTAATTTTATTTTCAAAGCCTGCCAACATAAAGCAGTACTATACAAAAAACAGATTGTTTTCACAGATGTGTAAAGAAAAAGGATGAGAGGCGACAGTCACAACTTGCAGCAAAGGAAATTCCAATTGAGTATACAACAGGAAACAATTTTGCAGTGGAAGCGGTCAAGCATCAGAAGAGTCTGCCCAGAGAGCTGGTAACATCTCAGTCCTTGGGAGATATTCTAAACTTGCACGTATAAAGCTCTCTGCAACGTGTCCAAACTTGGAAGTTATTATTTCAGTGAAGAAATTACTCCTAATATCAAACCCAAACCTTCCCTGGAGCAACTTAAGGCCAGGTCCTCTCATTTTATCACTCATTACTTGGGAGAAGAGACCAACCCCCACCTCACTACAGCCTCCTTTCAGGTTGTTGTAGACAGTGATAAGGTCTCCCCCTCAGCCTCCTTTTCTTCAGGGTAAAAAAATCCAGTTCTCACTCCTCATAAGAGTTCTTCTCATCTGTCATAGCTTCAGACATAATAGATTAATTGAAATTTTAATGAAGGACACATATATTTGTATATATGCAGCAATGTTGCACTGCCTGTATTCTATCTTGTTAGTATGAGCGCTTACCCTCAGCTGCACTCTTTTCATGTCTCACTGAGAGATTATTTTTCAGGGATATCCATAATGTCCTTTGCATTCTTCTTGAGACATTTATTAGCCTTTTTACTTAAGTTACTTACTCTCTTAATCTTTATTAATAAACTTTTCTCTTGTCATGCTGATGAATACTCATATTTATTATTTATTTTGTGATACAAACTTGTAACTCTTCTCAAAGTGACAGCAACACAAGCTTATGATCTTTCATAACAAAGATCCTAAGGAATTACTTGATAGCTATCTTCTAAATATATAGGTCAGCTCTCCAGAGCATGGAAAACAAATAACAAATGGTTAAATAATGTATTTTCCCCATACAAGTGATCATAGTTTCAAAAGGAAGAGGCTTTCTTAATCACCAACTTGATGTTTCCAAAAAGACAGAAAATGTTAATTCTTAGCTTTTTTAAAAATCATTTTGGTCTAAAATATCATACCAGTGAATATAGAACAGCCACTGGGCAAACAGTAATATTAGTAAACTAGAGAAAAATTCCCTTGGCTGAAAAAAAACCTCAAATAATAACTTTTAGACTTTAATGCAGATCCATTCCCTAGAGGTTTGCTAAAATAACATTCATCTCTCTGTCCTTATTAGCATCTGAGTTATAAAGAAAAAGCCACAGCAGTCCCATCAGGGATTTAAACAGTACTTTCTGGCACTGCTTCTATTTTTTGAATCAACAAAACAACTAATCTTGCTATTTTTCTTCCCTACTCACCTATGTTGCTTCATTCTGATAAAGTCAAGCTAAGACACAGCTTGTGAAGCTGGACAATTGAGTACTCAGGATGCAAAGGGTTTTGTTATTTTAATTCTATTAGACTCACAGCAGCCTCTGAGGCATCCTCTTCCAATCAAGATGCAAGGATCCTGCATTAGAAACTTACTTGCCCAACCACTGATCAAGTCAGAGACAATTCAGCTTTGTGAGCCAAAAAATAAGTGAGGACTGATTTGGATAAAAAAAAAACAGATGCATTTCTTTTCTTTTTCTTTGTAAGTGGAATTAGCAGGAAATAAAGATATAGGAATAAAAGACAAACTAAAAGAAAAAAAAAAACCTTGTGTATGAAAAGAGAAGCATAAAACTGTGGGCTGACTGCAGGAGAAGGATGATAGCAATATACACGGAATAAAAACAAAGAATGCTAAGGGAGTGAGGTGCTGTATGTGAGAAATTAATTTTAGCCTGTGGAATGACAAAAAGTTAAAGCAAATTCATCCCTTAATGAGGCGTAAGTTATAAAAATGAATGCCTCCGTGTTTCTCCTTCAACTGAAAATGGATCTCTCCCTGTCCATCATAAAATTAATTTCCTCCTCCAAGGTAATTTGGGGACATGGGGGTGGGGACGGGGCAGGGGAATCTGTTCAAAATACTTAGAAGACACTGAAAAAAGTCTACCTATTTTTCTACATACTTTTTCTTATGAATCTGAACACCCCAAACACAATACTACATCATGAAGCCTTGCTTAGAATGCTTGGATTTGCTAAACTTGAAGTCCTGATATACATCTGGGTGGAAGGATTGCATGTTTAATCAAATGAATATAAAATATATAAATATTATATATCGTTAAATGTAACTTCTTTATAAATGCAAGATTATCTAATAAAACACTGGAAAATAGTATTTCCCAACATGGTTCCACTTCCAGAAGGATTTTTACAGATATTTAAAAGCCATCTTGTCTACTGTGAAAAATTTGAGTACTAAGGAAAAGAAACAGTTGCCTGTACACTATTTCTTGTATACACATCTTGAATTTCACAAACCATGCTCTTCTCTCTCATTACTCTACATCCAAGTCCAAGAGAGCACGAACTAGTCAAATGGGCTGACCAGCCATTAAATTGGAGAAAGCCAGCTCTACAATTTCTCCTCAAATGTGAGGCTGAATGCTTAAAAGTAACACCTAAATGATGCCACCTTTGCAGATGGCAAAATAAGAAACAAGAATAGATCTAGGTGATGCTAGTAAAAGGTATTTTACAGTGAGAGGTTTTTATCCTTGAAATAATGTCTATTGCTGAAAGTCCAACCCACAACAGCAGCACTTGTGATCACCGATGTCTTTGCAAGTCCTCACTGTAGCATTCCGAACTGGACAGGACTAGCAGAGACAATTATGTACAGCTGCAAATCCTATCTTCAATATTCATCAGGATCAATGACCCTGTCAGTGAAAGGGAGGCTGCAAGCAAATGCATCCCACAAAACTGGCTGGAGAACAATTACCACAAGTAGACATAGAACTTTCATTTTCAATTTTTTTCTATTCACGTATTATGTCTAAGAAGAAAAGTTAGTCTAAAAACAACTACAGAAAGTAGGCAAACGATGCATTTCTATTTTTGCTGCAAATGAACTACTTTGATGAATGGCCACATGTAAAATAAAGCTCAACTATGAGTACCTGAGAAAGGAAAATTATAGAAAGAAGGAGAATAGATCAGTAAGACAATGTGATTCTTTATGACTGCTATAGAATTGACTTTCAGGTTACAATTTTCTATTAATATTTTGACTCATACAGGACAGGATGAAAATTATTTTCTTGAACCTCTTGAAAAGTAAAGCCTTTATTGCTTTGAAATTTATCTTGTGTGGCCATAAAACTTCAGAATTATCAAAAACAGTGCCGGGAGAACTACCAGCTATTTAGGCCTGATTTCAAATTCTGGATTTGAACTCCTATATACCAGCAATTTGTACACTGTAGAAAAGACCGTGTTCATGTTTCATGTGATTGGCCTTTATATGAAGTGCTAGTATTCCAAAAGTTTTTATTTGGTTCAAAGTACAATAGAGAAAAAGTAAATATTGCCATGAAGTTGCAGCTTAGTCTATTTTTCTTTAAATAGAGTTTGACAACAGAAGCTCATGAGGATTCAAGGTAACGCTTTCAGAAAGGGACATCTTGGGAGATCTTGCAAAAGACATAGAAAATCAACAGATCAGAGCCTTAAAATTTAGTTTTCAGAGTCTTTGTTGAGAAAAAGTAAGAAAAATAGAGAGATAATACTAACTATTTTCCAGGAAAGGTCAGCTTGGCAGGACTACCCACACTATCTATCAACAGCATGTGGCGGGAGAAATGCCTTATGAATGGATGTTATACCTAGAGCCACATAATACTTTGCAACTCAAACCTAATTAACATCTGAATTATACTTGAAATTCCCTCACATTGAGGGAATTTTTACACATTGAGACCACTTTTATAATCTGGAAAAACTATCTCCATTTCACACAATCCCACGAGTCACTTTTCTCCAGGCTTACTCTTACGTACTTCAGCTCATTCTGTAGGTAGTGGCTTCATATCCCAGTTCTGCCTACTGGCAGAATTTTGCAGGGAATCAGGGACTCTTTTGTGTGTGGTTTTTTTTCCTCCAGGGATCCAGAAATTTCCAGAATTTCTTTCAAAATTCAGCTCCTCAGGTATTATCAAAGCTCATCTTCCTCTCCTGTCTTCCATCACAAAATACTACTTAGGGTACCCATAAAATGTAGGAGAAAAATGCATCAAAATCAGCCCAAATCTTTATATTAGAATGAAGCGGAAGACCTGGTGGGTTGTTTGGTGTGGGTTTTTTGTACTGCTTTACTGCTGGGTTTGAGAGGGGGAGAGGTTTGGTTTTTTGGTTTGGGTGTTGTTTTTTCTTCTTTTTTTTCTTGAGTGATTGAAGAGTTCTGATCAGTAAATACATACATGTATTTGATACATTTTCTCAGATGCCTGTGCTAGCCTGTGCTAGCCTGTGCTGATTCAGTCAAGAAGTAATCTGGGATTAGATTGATTCTTCTTCTATGATAGTTTATACACAAGGCATTTAAATTCCCCTGAATGCAGAGCAATCATGTATACTTATATGCACAGACACCATATATACAGCTGTAATATTTTACGATGACCACAATTTGCATACAACTTATCAGCACTACCAGCAATGTCTGAAGTTAAAAGCTGCAGTTTTTCATGCATCTCAGTGAATTAGAAAGTATTTGCAAGCTGATGATTTTTAACTCAGGCTGGTATTTATTTCAGCAAGCCAACCAGAAACAGACATGCCTTTCACTTCACTGAGTGGTCTTTCACTAGTTGGCAACTGATGCAACCGTTCTGAAAATTTTGAAGAGTAAGTCATGTTGCACAGAGTTCCATGGACAAGTTCTGAAACCAGTACATGATGTTTCTAAGCACTAAAAGCTATTTCAAATATTTTTGTGTGATATTATATAAATACTTACTATGGCAGGAATGAAACAATGTTTTGTGTTATATAAGCAGACACTCTCTCTCTCTCAGACATTCACACATGAATAACAGATAACCACTATATATCTTTTTGGCTCCTAATTCTTAGCTGAGTATCGCAAACTCTCTTGATGTCCCCTAGTGCCAGATTTTACGTTTATATGATGTCCAATACAGTAAGCAGACAGAAAGGTTCCCCCTTGGCCTTCTCTGAGGAGGCTGCCATGAATTGTTCACTCTAGCAAATACCAGCACAGTTCATGAAATTTATTTTACTCAGTGAAATTTGGGATACGTACACCCAGTTTTAAGAGAAACACTGTTAATATGAGGAAATAAAATACACTGTTTGGGGATGTCCATAACAGACACCACTGCTGTACCAATTTTGCAAAATGCCACCACTTTTTCTAGTGACATTTTCAAATGGTGATACAGATGATTCCTCTATAGCTTAGGGGCACCACATGTTTGGAAGAAGCAGCATAATTGAATTTGGGGGGAAAAAAGAAACACATACATGCTGGCACTGATTAAGCCCATCTGTGCCTGAAAAAGAATAACGTGAAATAAGTGTCTGTCAAGCGGTCTCTCAGCCTTCTCTATGCCCTTGAGCAGACATTCCATCAATACTTGATACACAAATGAAGAAAACTCTGGTGTATTAGTTTACTCTTAAAATGCTTTCAATGGGAAAAACTGGGGTTTTTTTCATCATTTAATAGCCTAAAAATATTTGGTGGAAGAAATCTCAGTTTTTATACACATTCTCTCTCCTGTTAAGGTTACACATGTTGGAATAAAGGACATACTGCATTGGCCAAAAAAAAAGTTTTTATAAGCAAGAATATAAGTCTGCACAAAACCCTCAACAACCAATCATTACATGTATTTCTCTTGCACTCCTATACCATAAACTGATCTCTGCAGAAGATACTAAAGTGCAGTCAAAAGCACAGAGATATAGAAGCACTTACATTTGCACTGTGATCACTTCCACTAACACAGACGACATCTTGTTTTTGAATTGTTAATACCTCTTTTGTAAGCTTCAGTCGGATGTCATAAGCATTTTTGGATGCTTCATCATACAACAATGCAATACCAGTTTTAGTCTGCGAAAGCAAGGCACAGAAACAAAAATTTAAGAGTATGAACATTTCATAATGATAAACAACAACCTTTATCCCATTCAATGCATAAAACGCATATAAATGAGCATTGTTTACAGAAAGTGGAAAATTGGCTTGCTTTTCAGCCTTCAAATGGATTAGACATGAAAAGCCTCTGCTGTACTGTCAGATATGGGGCAAATGGTCTTTGAAGTAGACGTTAATATATAAGGAAAAAAAAAAGTTCTTCACTGTATTGTCCCACATCGGACTGTTGCCATTAAATGATGTCCTATTAGTTTTTAACTGTATGATTTGTTATGAAACTGTATTAGAAGCAGATAGGTATGTAGAAAGGAATATGACCCCATTTTCCAGTTTCAGCAAGAAATGGGGAATTACAACGTTGTTTCTGACAGAGACGTCCCTTCCACTGTGACCAAAAAAGACCTGTACTCTTTATAAGCATTGCTTTTAAGATATAGAGTTCTATTACAGTAGAAAACTATGTATTCACATTCTGAAACATATAAATAAATACAGGTGTTACAGAATTTCTATTTGTTTAGGCCAAAACAATGGACATGCATTTCTGAAGTTACATCACCACTGGACTAATAACTAATACACTCGACAAGATAGTCAAGTATTTGGTATAAACAATATCTTCTCCATAAGGAGGAGAAAAGGAATTGTATTTCAATTCTTGTTTTATTTACTTATACACAAATGTCCCACTAATATTCAGTCAGATACTTCCTTAAACAAAAACTATGTTTACGGTTTATTTATGTTTATAGTTATTTGTTAAAATAAGCAGACTAAACCAATTTCAGAGTTTTACAGTTATTGCACAGAAGAGAAAAAGCAAAACACCTATTCTGTAATGGATGATATTTCAAGTAATGTTTGTTTATTAATTTATAATGTATAGAACAACATCATCACAATACTGCACTCTTCTCTACGCAAGTGAAGAATAACCAAGCATCATTTAAGGTTTAGCTGCAGCATATATTTTAAAAAGATGATTTTAAATCAAGTTGTTCACCTATGTTTTGTTAAATTGAAGGAGAAACATGTCCTGTGCACTGAATGACTGTTTAAGGGACTTTAAAATAAACATGGAACATTATCTTCATAATATTTTAATTTCTATAAAATTAGGGAGAAATGTCTGTGGCGATTGCCAGTAAAACCTTTTGGTCTTTAAAGGCAGGAACGGTTTAAGCTTAAGGCACTTAAATTTAGACATGGTGTAGCTCTATGCAGCCACCAAGTATCAAAGCCTCCTTTACAGCAGAAATACAAAATGCAGCCTTGAGAGCAATTAAATTTATCCTTAAGTATATACAGAGCAGTTGCTCAGGTGAACTGCTCATGTGGTTCTGCTGTCCCTGGGCTCAAATCAGTTGTCCCCATTTAGGCCACTGCTATCACTTAAGACACTTCAGTATAACTAAGATATTCATACTTGTAAGCCTGACACAGGCTTTTTAGGACATGCAGGAGGAGGCAAGACCAAGTGTCCATGATTATAATGGGATACAGTGTAGAAATCCACATCTAGGACAGACATTTAGATTCTGTTAAGCCAGTGGTAAGCTACAGACACCTCTGAAGCATGATTTACCTGATCTCTTTTACACATCCACCTAGAAGGGAAAAAATTGCCTCATAGCTCTCTACTACGATGTAAAAAACAAGATAGCAAATATTTACAAACAGTAGAAGAACTGTCTGGGAAAACCACTGTCCCTCCATTTTACTGCTCTTCATAGGTCACTACCCCACCTGGACTGGCAACCACTGTTACTTTGGTTGATGTTTTACAGAAACACTAAGAGAACAGAGCTCTAGAGAGCTCTTTATACAGCCTAAATCCAGAGTATTTCTCTGGCTAGTAATCATTACATATCTTTAGAAGTAACACAATGAAAAACACCCTGAACTTTTGTTTGTAACAGATGAAGAATGAAATATGTAGAATGACCAATTAAATAGCTTGGCATTTTCCATCACATGATTTAAACTGAAAGTCTCACTGAAGCTCATCTATTCCTATTAAAATCCAATCCCTACCTCACACTCCATCTAACTCCTGATGTGATCCAAGATGATGTGCAGCAATACCTTACTTGCTTTCAGAATCAATAAGATTAACCTTGATTTCTCTCAGCCTTCAAGTTGCCTTTTTTTAGACCATTATAAATGGCTTTGAATCAGAGTTCAGCACATTTCTGTGTTCTCTCCTTGTATTAGAGAGATGGAACACGTTAACTCTAGTGGGCAAATCTCAGTGCAGACAAAGTATTTCTTCAAACAAGGATCTTTTAATGAGAACTAAGGCTTTGCACATACATGTATATCCAGCATTTTAGCTATGCTATGTTCATCTTGACTTCTCATTTAAATACTGTCTACACGGTAGCTGTTCTAATAACTGGTATCAGAAAATGAGGACTGAAAAGTGGAAATAACTCCCCAAAATGATATAGTAATGTTGGAAATAAAATACCAAATGTGCATGTGTTTTGTAATAAAAACCACGCAGAAAGTGCATAGGGAGTTGCATCTCAATAGGATTTAAGTGTTTACAATGAGAGTCAGGGGAATATAAATGTAAAACTCACTTGGGCAAATGAGAAAATTAAATGCTGATTTTTGTATCTTTGACAGTTTTCTAGACACTGGCCTCAGGAAGAGAAGTGTGTGGGTGCATGTGCATGTCCACATACATGGTGGGAGGAAGAGAAAAGATCAATAGCACAAGCATCACAGTAGCTGTGACTTTTAGGAAAGCTTAAACACTTGTCTACCTTTGAAAGAAAAAACCCAAACCACTGAAACCTACTTTCTCAAGCAAAGAAACTGCCAATACCAGAGAAGAAAACATCACTCTCTAGAGGGAGCTAGAATTGCAGATGAATCCCCCTGGATTGTTTACTACTTAAGGCAGGTCCCTAGATACTGAACTTGCTTTAAAACACTTCCTGTTCAGCATATTTTGGGACCTTATTCAAAGTATCGTAACTCTTTCAATGCACTGTGTCTGCAGCCTAAAGCTCACAGCTGCAAATTATGTTTCAAAGTAGGCATCTCTAAGCCAAACTTCAGTCTTTCTGGCATAAAATACTTGTCTTCACTGCTGTAAGTTTTATTTAGAAAAAAGACTGCAAAAAACAAGGCATACTTTAAAAGTGGTGCTGAGGTGTACTAGTTTTCCTATAGAAACTAATTACTTTTTTATGTCCATTTGCTTCTTAAATGCATTAGAGCAATATTTGTCAGGCTTTTCACGCTAGCCACTATTTCAAGAGAGGAAGAAAATGTTCAAGACTCTTGTATAATAAAAATCAGAAAATTCAGATGAAATTCATAATAAAATCATATATTTCTATGCATTCAGAGCAGACATCAGAGTACATGCAGTGCTTCACCTTCTCAGTAACTCTAAATCTCTCTCTTACACCCTCTGCCTAAGTGTATTTTAGCAATTGTGATCACCACTGTCACCAAATAAATGGAATTAATTACTGTCTTAGACCCTTACAAAAATTGATCATCTAGAGTTTCCCATACTTAATCTAAAAAATCCCCTGCATTGGGTTACATTGGTCCTCCAGCAGAAATCACCAATTTCTGATCTTCATCCTTAATAAATATATCCATGGTTTCAATGGCATGGCAGTTCAATTTTTAACTGCTAAAATGCATTTATAAATGACCATTCTTCATCTATAAATATAATTTTTCATCACTATGAATGTTCTTCTCCAACTGAAATTCCACATTATATTTCCAGACAAATATTTTATCAGCAATAGCTACACCTGAGAGGTCTAGAAATAAAATTCTCTAAACCAATTTCAATTTTTTTCATGGAAACAACTCTGTTGAAATTACGTATTTGTGCTATACTGATGGTTGGTACACTTTTTTGAAGACATATGAGAGTGGAGTCACTGGTTTTTCTCCTACAACACTCCAGATCAGGCAGAAAGAGAACTTCAGGTAGTCCCACATAGCCAATGCCCTGATCACTAAGTTACAGCAGGCTCAAATTTACTTTCTCTCTTAACCGGTTTGGTATGTTTTCTACACCACATCTTCTATCATGATCAAAAGACAAAGACATTTTTCTCAGAGAAAGGCAGAATTCAAATTTAAAAATCACTTTGACTAACATAAAAAGACCAGGATGAAGTGTAAGAGAAAAAAAGTGCAAGGTGCTCCACTCTAGGAAGAAGAGTCACTTGCATGGAAGAAGAAAAGCTCTCCTTCACCTTTTCTTAAGGAAAGGAAACCGATAGGTAGCAGTGAGGATTGACAGCAAAATATTGGCATTAATATTTTGGTGTAGCAATAAGTATTTTTACTACTCTCCTTCAGATTCTTTCCAAATAATTCGCTTTTTCTCACCCTCACAAGACAGTGCCCAGAAGTAAACACAGTTTTTCAGCTGGGTAGTATAGAAGGTTCCTTAACACTCCTGAATGTGAGGGAGGAATGATTTCAGGCCTATCACCAGTGTTGGATTTAATACATCCCAGTACATGTCTCCTTTTATATAGTATTATATCAGTGTTGATTCATGGCTACAATACAAGGAAGAGGTAATGAACTGAATCATGAGAAATAAAAAAAATAAATGAGAAGTGATTAGAGATCTGGAAAGTAGGACCTGTAAGTAATTCTGCACAAATTCGGGCTATTTAGTTTAACGACAGAATACAAGAGGACATAACGACAGTTTTAAGTACTTCAAAATCTACTGCAAAGACAAACGGAACAATCGGATAAGAAGATAACTCAGAAGTCTTCTCCTTCTAACATATTCCAGCTACAAGGAAACTGAAATCGTTAAACATGTTGCTGGGACAGATTACAACCATCCATCGCTAAGGAATTCTGAGAGAAAACTGCCCAAATGGTACAGGTACTAGTCCTCCTACAGGGCAAAGCCCCAGAAAGGACAATTTATTTCAGATCTATTTGTCTGTAACGCCAACTTTCAGAATTATGTGACTTCTTGGATATGACTGAACCTCTCCATCCAGGAGAAAGCTAGACTGGATTTAGGACACCTGCACTATACAACTTGTAACTGACACAGGAGAGATGAAAAATAAAGACTAAGACCTAAAGCTTATCATTTAGGGACCTTACCCACATGGATGCGACACTTACAATAAAATTTGTTAATAAACATAATTTTTATAGCACTTCATCTGAAGGAGGACTGCACCCTAAGAAGAACTGTATGTTTGTCTTTTCTGATGAGAAGATAATTGCAGGCTTAAGGGGCCCTGAGTGAGAAGACAAAAGCTTTTCAGTGAACCAGCATGGGTCAAATGGGTAAGGAGAGCAGATATGTACCAAGAATGGTAACACAGCTGTGGAACACAGAAAATTAATTATTCTATTAGGTCCATAAGCACACATTCCGTAAAACTAAAAGCAGCTACAACATACAAGACCCTTAAGGCCTTATCAGGCAGGCCCCAGTCCCTATCATTGCCAGGGGTTCTTACTTCCCAGGTGCAGATCCTGACATTTGACTTTGTTGAATTTGATTAGTCTAGTTCATTAATTTCTTGAACTTCCTGGCAGTCCATTTCTTACCTGCCTAGGTCTCTGTCAATGGTGTGCTGACTGCACCTCCAATCTAGTGTCATCAGCAAATTTGACAGCCAAACTCTCTGTGACCTCCTCCAGGTTACTGACAAAGTTCTTAAGGAGGACGACTCACAGCACTGACCCCTAAAAGTGGAAAGCAACTACCAATGTTAACTTTTAACAGTGGGTCATCTTCCATATCACAAAATCAACACCCCCCCACCCCCCCTTAATCTAGAATAATATATAACCACACTGGTTTAATAGCTGCCTAGCTTTTAAGGTGTACTTGGATCACATTCATCTTCTTTCAGTTTCTATTTAAAACAAGCCAAACTCACCAAAAATTAAAAGATAAAACCCTCTGCTTTGAGGCCTCAAAGGGTAAGCAGCTAGTAAGAGTACTAATATTTGACTAAACTATTTTTTAATACTCTCGAGCATTTCAAGGTTTACATTAGATTGTACACTTTTATTACAGCATTAACCCCAATTGCTGTTCTCAGTGAAGAAAATCACAAATTCCTAATAACCTATTTTAAAGAGGTTTTTCACATCAAAGCCAGTGGAATATATCTGATGGATAGTCCAGGGTAGGTCAGTCAAGACTGGATTACAATATATTGTAAATTTTCAATGCAGTATATCATAAGAATCAGCATCAGAAATAAAGATGGTTGAGGACAGATACTTAAATATTTGAGTGCATTTTTCCCAAAAGCACAGATTATATCTGAGATACACACCATGGAAATTACTGTTACATAAAGATTATTCTAATTTTTTTAACACCTCCATTTATTAATGACAATATTATAGATTGACATTTCACTACAAACAGCTGTAAAAGTCATCACAAGTTTTTAGAAGATTTTAGCTGCATCATGACAATATCACTTTCTAGCAATTCAGAACAGAGTTTTTTCTAAATTTTTATGGCACATACATACCTAAAAGCGAGAATGTTAAGGTAAGAAAAGTTTGAGAGCATGTCCACCAAACACTCTGTTGAAAATAGCCTTAAGTTAGATCGTCAGTTTTTTCTGTTAATGACATTAGCCTCGCAAGAAAAGTGATTAACAGCTGGCTCACAATCTGTGTCATCATAATCATTAGAAAGTAAGCAGTAATGTCTTTTTAATTACTGCAAGCTAAGTGTGTCATGAGCTAATTAGATATGATTGATTATTGTCATCCTCATGCACCTCTTAAAACATCAGGCACAAACATTGGAATCCTGTAACACATTTGGAAAATTAATTTTCAGAACGTCATGTTGAATAAAAGTTGCCTGCTTAAAAATTTGTATCAATGCCAAATAATAGTGCCACATAGTTGTTAGTATTCAGATTCTATCCCCCCAAAAAATAGCCAAGGCCCAAACTATTAGAAAAAAATGCCTAGTTTTAATCCGATTTAGGTAATATCTTTAAGTAAATTGCTTGGTTATTACTACACCTCATTTTTCAGGCAACTGGAGAGTAGTACAGAATTAAACAGCCTTAAAGGGTAAAGATGCTCCTATGCTCATAGCAGGTTTGGACCAGTTAAACAAGAAAGCATAAATTTCACACTTCAAACTAAACCACTTAGCAACAGATGAAAAAGACCACAAGAATGTTCTCTTTGGAGATTATTTAAGAGACACCTAAGAGATTATCAGAAAACTGATGTGATCATTTCTATTATTGGTATCACTCAGCTTACCCTGCAGGACTTGATCTGATTAATAAGTGTTCCTGTTGATATATCAAAAGGCAAATGAAGAACTGGGAGTACAATTAAAAAAAATCTACCCATTTCCTAATCTAGAATAATCAAGCATGGTCAATATAAAGGCATCATGTTTTTGTAATGGAATTGAATTGCAGGTTTTGTTTCATCCTACTCTTGCTATCCTTCTCCTTTACACTGATACAATTCCACCATATTCATTATTTTTCAACATTTCATAGTTGAATAGAATGTTATGAAGTTTACCAAGAATGGAATTTTTCTAACAGATATACAAGATTTCAACCACTTAAGTTTCTGATATTGCTGGGACTTCACATTACTTACTGAATCATCATATCAGTTAGTGGTAAGGACACCAAGATGGCCTAGTCTCAACTGAATCTTTTGCAACAAGAAAGCCTTTAAAGAGGCATCTATTATATTACTATTATATTAAACTGCTGTTAGATTTAAGTCACTTCCATAACCTTTTAGAATCAAGAGCAAACTAACAAGGAGTATTGAAAATCAGGAATAAATAGATAGATGTTCACAAAATGCAGAAGCTGGAAAAATACTGGGG
>NW_010427701.1:86436-94366 GCF_000710305.1 Buceros rhinoceros silvestris | reverse complement strand
GGGGAGGGTGTGGTGGGCGTGGAAAAGAAAGAAGAATAAATAACCAGATTCAAGATCTTAAAAGGGTACCCTTCAGAAATAAGAAGCTTATAAAGAAAATACCGGAAAAGAACAGGAAATCTGTGAACAACTGAAGTTTTTCTGGAATACCCAGTAATTAAATCAAACTTATTGAAAATTAAGTGATTTTTCTGAATTAGACATTAGAAATTATAATTTCTCTGAAAGAGACAAGACTGATTCACTTTTTGAAGGAAAGCAGGAGAGCACAGGTACGGATATGAAAGACAGGGGAAGGGTTCTTGGCTTAACACAGCATTATTAAGGAAAAGGAATAGAAGTCTTCAAAGAACAGAAAAAACATAAGAAGAATTATCAGTAATAACAGGGGGAAAGACAAAAGAAAAGGAATATGGAGGGAAAAAAGAAAAAACCCAAATTTTTAAAAATCACGTTAAGACTAGCTGCCCATTGACAAACACATATATCTTTTGCAGGAACAACCACCAGAGGTTTCTAATCCATAAAAGAACTTGACACATTAACTCTGCTCAGAGCATTAAAAAACAATGTGGAAAATGGAAGCAGAATTTACAAAAGCTGTACTAGCAAAAGTTCTATTCAAAACAATTAAAAACGCAGCTAAATAACAATCCCATAAAACAGCTCGTGGTAAACAGGATCCTGCCTGAAGTTTACCACTGTTTCTCCCACTGTCAGAAGGCTCCCTGGAATGACCATTAATGTAAACCGTGCAATCACTTTCTCCTGCTTCCTTCTTGACGCATGCCAGCACACAGATGGACGAGCCACCATAAGGATCACTGTTACAGCTGGTCATCGATTATTTAACCCCAATTAACTCTGCCACAACTATATTATTTAAATATGTGCGTTCTACATCCCTTTGCATACTCTCATACTTTCTATTACCCCTAATCTGCTCAGCAGCAATACAACATACTTTTCTATACAAATGTGAAAAGGTGAAACAGTGAGGATACTACTTCCAGCCTTTCTGCAAACATCAATTTCCATCTTGATTTATTGTTTTCAGACATAACTGTCCCTAAAACTGCAAACTCACTTTTTTGGGTTTTGGTAATGCCTTTGCACATAAGGCATGTGGAGAAGAGAAGGATTTTCTGGTTCGCCTATAAGGATTTTTTGATTAGAAGGGGCAGTACAGGGCACTTCCCCTGGTCCTGCTTAGGTTTTCTTAATTTCATAAATGTCAAAGGCTTACTTTAGCCTTTGTTACTCTCCTTTAATTTCTGTGCCACAGGGATACACATTTTCTGTATTCAGATAATTTCCACTGATGTTAATTAAAAATCCTGGGAGTAATCTTAAATAATCTCTCTCTTTTCCTTTCTCCTAAAACTAAGCCATTGTTTTTCCTTTATAAGAGAGAAACAGCATTCTAGCACAAGCACTCTAAAAAAATCCTAGGGATTTAATTTTAGTGCCAATCAAGTTGAAGTCAATTGAAAATTCTCAGTAAAGTCAGCCTTTCATTGTAAAAACACTTAGTTTAAATTTTGTCACAAATGTTGACAGCTTTTCAAGTTGTAACATTCATTGCAGTTACTATAAAAAAAATGTAAAAGGACATCTTTCAAGATTCTGCAGTTTTTTTAGACTAAGCCCATCTGAAGCACTTTGCCAACTGACATCACAAACTATGCTGGTTTTCATAACTTGTTCAGGAACTTGATGGAATTGTTAACAAGTAAAAGGTACATTAGCAAATTATAAACATATGAAACTTCACCATTTAGAAAAGAAAATGATAGTTAAAAAATAATCTAAGCTGTATCATTTTAAATTTTTAGTATTTTCAAGGATCTCAGAACAGGGAGGGACCAACAGCCTAATTAAATGTTATAGGTTAGAACAGTCAAAATAATTGCTATAAAGAATAAAGAAAAAAAATCATGCATAAAAGCAGATTTAGTAGTTTTGCAAAAAAAAAAAAGTGAAAATTTAACATAAAAATGAAAGCTAGACCAGACAGTATAGGAACCTTTTAAAATGTTATAGTTGAGATATAGGATTGATTTCTATGGAGATGTCCATGCAGATTATGAAAGAGAAATAAGGAAAAAAGCCACCAAAAAGCCCTAAGCATAGTGAATGATCTACTTGGAGATATGCAGAAAATCCATATTAGCAGCCCACTTCATTACTTGTTTTCCTGATTGTCCTATTGTTTTGAGAATGACCAACTGATTAAAAAAAGCAATAAGGATTTTTTTTAAAAAAACTGACTATTAGAAGCATGGAAATGCTAACCACATTCATTTTTCTGCTCTCATTAAGTGGGGCTTTATGGTTGGTTGGTTTGAGACAAAACAATAATAAAATTATTATTTAAATAATAATTAAAAAAACAACAAAAACAACTTACAGGAAAACACTTGGGCAGAAACAGGGAAGGTTTAAGGTTGGAAGAGGCTTCTGTATATCCCCTAGTTAAACACCCTGCTCAAATCATGGTCAACTCCAGCAAGTTGCTCAGGACCATGTGCAATCAGGTTCAAGTATTTCTGAGGATGGATACTCCACCACCTGTGACATGTTCCAGTGTTTGACCACCCTCATGGTAAACAACCAACCAACCATGTTATCCTCTTCCAACAGAAATTCCTCTATTCTAATTTGTGTGCATTGCCTCTTTCAGTAGGCTCTTCTGAGAACCGTCTGTCTCAGTCTTCATTGCTCCCTGCCAGTTGTCAATTTATGACTCCCCTGGGCCTTCTCTTCTTCAACCACAGTTCTCTCAGACTCTCCTCATATGTAAGATGCTCTAGTTCCTTATCCTTATGGCTCTTTGCTGGACTTACTCCAGCATGTTCATATCTCTCTTGTAATAGAGAGCCCAGAACTGGACACAGCACTCCAGATGCTGCCTCACTATGCAGTGCTGAGTGGAGCAGAAGGTTCACTTCCCTCAACTTGCTGGCAACGTTCTGCCTAATGCAACTGAAAAGGTTATTTGCCTTCTTAGGCACAAGGCTGCATTGCTGACTCATGTTCAACTTGGGTGTCCACAGGACTCCCAGGTCCTTTTCTGTAAAATGCAGGAGTTAGCATTTCCCTTTCTTGAACTTCATGTCAGCACATTTCTCCAGCCAGTGCAGGTGCCTCTGAAAGGCAGCACCACCACATCAGCCACTCTCCCAGGAGAGCAGCTCCCAAATGACATGAGGCAACATTCTTAACACCCTTGGGTGGATATTGTCAGAGATTTGTTAGTACTTCATATACCAACTTTTCCTTCACTGACGGCCGGGATTTTTGTTCAACGCCTGGGGTCCAACAGAGCTGGTAAAGACACAGGGGAAGAAAATGTTGAGAACGTCTGCCTTTTCAGTGTTGCTTAACCTATCCAGTTTAACAGCAGACCAGTATTTTCCTTCTGTTTCTGCTTGTTGTTTAGGTACCTAAAGAATTCTCTCTTGTAGTTTTTGACAACTCTGGTCAATTTAAATTCCAGCTTTTGCGTTTCAAACTGCATCTCTGCATGCCCTGGCAATGCCCTTGCAGTTCTCAATGGGTATTCATTCGATTTTCCATCTCTGGTACGCTTCTCTTTTGGTTTTGAGCACACTCAGAAGTTCACAGTTAAGCCAAGGGGGTATCTTTCTCCACCTTCCTCCCTTACCTTTGAAGGGGATGAACAGGTTTTGCACTTCCAGGAGAGCAGTCTTGAAAAGCTCCCAGCACTCATTAGCTCCTCTATCCTCCATGGAAGCTTCCCACAGAATCCCTCCCAACAAAGCTCTGAGCAAGCTGAAGTTTGCTCTTCTAAAATCTAAAACCTTTGCCTTAGTACTAACCTTCAGCATGCTCAGCAGGATCCATAACTTCACAATACTATGATTACTGCAGCCAAGGTTATCACTAACCAAGATATTACAAAGCAGGTTTTCTTGGTTTGTGAGTAGAAAGTCCGCAGTGCCTCGTTCCTGGTTGGCACATCTAACATTTGCATGAGGAAGAAGTCTGCATTCCAGGAACTTGATGGATGACACGCGAGCTGCTGTATTGTTCTTTTAACAAATGCCTTGGTAGTTGAAGTCACCCATAAGAAACAAGTTCTTTGATACAAAGCTTACTTAAGTGATCCAAATATTGCTTTGTTGGCCTTATCATCTTGGTTTGGAGGTTGGTTACAGATGCCCTCTATAAGATCTCCCTTGGGCATCCCTTCTCCTTAACACAAAGCACGACTCCTCCACCTCTTCTTTGTTGCCGTCTTTATGAAACTGTCTACAGCCATCCATTGTGATCCTCTGGTCATATGAGTTTTCCCATCATGTTTCAGTTATTCCTATGGTATCATAACTTTCTAACCAGTTCCTCCTGTTGCCCAGGCTGTGTGCATCGGTATACATATGCTTGAAGCGGTTGGTTTGCCAATTCTCATCTTGGGAGGCAGCTATGGAACATTTTTCACTGTTCTGGTTAGCCTGGCTTATTCTTCACTTGGTTGCAAGTGCATAAACCACTTTGGACCTCACCCCCTGAGTTTAAAGCCCACCTCACCAAGTTAGTTAGTCTGCTGTCAAAGATTTCCTTGCCTCTTCCAGACAGGCGGATCTCATCTCTCCCTAGCAGGCTGTAGTCATTGAAGAATGTCCCATTGTCATAAAAGCCAAAAGACAGCACCAGCTATGAAGCTAGAAGTTGATTTGCCTTAAACGACTATTTCTGGCTGCAACCTTTCTTGTTACAGCTAAAATGGAAGAAAAGATTACTTGGACATCAATACCCCAAGGGCTTTGTAGTCTTCCTTGATTCTGCCCAGGTTCTGGTTTGTAGCATAATTCATGCCCATATCAAAGAGCAGCAATGGATAGTGGTCTGTGCTCTTGGCAAGTTGTGGCACTCTTTCAGCAACATCTCGGACCTAGCTCCCAAAAGGCAGCATACCTCTTTTGACTCCCTGTCAGGTCGGCAGATGGGCACTTCGGTGCCCTTTAACAGAGTCACCCACTAAAAACACTCATCAGTCCCTTTTGCAGGATGCACTGTGTGCTGCTGGCATGGTTTCTCCTAACAGGCCTTACTCCTAGGTGCCTACAGCTGTTAAAGTTGTGACCCTTTCTGTAGGCTTGGGGGTCGTCACCGTTGTTTTTGCAGTGCCCAGGCCTCATCAGCATCTCCTGTGATAGCTACCAGCTCCTCTCCACTGCCCTGGCATTTCCCTGCCTCAGGAACAACTACCGCGCACTGAGATCTGCCTCTACACTGCAGGTCGGGCCAGCTCCAGAGCAGCCCCCCAGTGAATGATAGCTAGGTTCCATCACACTGCATTTAAATCTCCCGCAGCTGCTATGTTAATGCCCAGGCCTTGTCAGCATCTTCTGTGAGAGCTGCCGGCTCCCAGCAGGTCTCTCGGCTGCCCTGGCATTTCCCTACCTCAGGAAAACCTGCTGTGTGGGTTTCATCTGCCAATTTGCTGAGGGTTTTCTCTGTCCCATCATCCAGTTCATTATTGAAGATGGTAGACAGTACTGGACTCATTACTGATTCCCTCAGCACAGCACTAATGAGTCTGAAATTGGTCTTCATGTCACTGATCACGATTCTTTAAGTCTGACTGTTCAGTCCATTTTCAATTCATGTCTCCATTCAATTAGTTCCTACTTCATTAATTTGTCCATGAGTATACAACAGGAGACAGTATGAAAAGCTTTGTTATAGTCAAGATAAACTACACCCACTCCTAACCTTTCATCCACCAAGCCAATGACCTCAGTATGGAAAGCTTAGAGGTTGGTCAGGTGAAATTTCCCCTTCATAAATCAATGATGAGTACTCCCAATCACCTTGTCCATCATATGTTTGGAAATGGATTCCAGGTGAATTTACTCTATCCCCTTTCCAAGAATCTTGCCAAAGATCCAAGTTTCTTGCCCTTCTTGAAAACACGATTTCCTCCAGTTTGCTAGAGCCTCTCCCGATTGCCAAGACCTTTCAAAAGTTGTAAAGAGAGGACTTACAATAACATCAACCAGCTCCCTCAGCAGTTGTGAACACATCCTGTGAGGTCTGATGCCCTTACGTCCATCTGGTTTATTAAGTCCTCCATAACTTGTCCTTCTTCCCAAGTCCTCCTTGCTCCAGATTTTCCCTTGGTATTAGGCACCTGGGATTGCAAAAGCATTAAAGACCTTCAAAGTTGAAGAAGACATTGAGTACCTTGGCCTTTTCCATGTCCTACTTCAGATTCCTTGTTCAGCAGTATCCTTCTGCTGCTGATGTACCTGTAGAATGTTTTCTTGTTGCCCCCATCAGATTCAACTCCAGGTGGGCTTTGACTTTCATAATCCAATCTCTACATGATAATACAGTGTGTCTACATTCCTCACAGGTCATCTAACAATTTTAAATTCAAAGTTATTTATATTATTCACTGCTATGGCTGAAAAGTTAAATCAAGTGAAATGATGGAACTGAAATAATAAACCCAAAGCAATCTATTAAATTGAAACAGCCCCATGAAAGGCTGTGAAAAAAGAACGTATTCTCTTAGAGGTTTCCTGGCCTAATTTAAAGAATAATCTACAGCATAACACTGTTATGGAGACAATGCAATATAGGCAGTATATAGGCAGTAGAGTGGATTAATAAAGTATAATGTTCTAAGGTCTGATCCCCTACTTAATGCCTATTCCCCTTTTGGGGGAAAATCTTTCCCCTAAGACTCTCTGTGAAAATGGTGTTTTCCATTCTGGTCGAAATTCAAGGATGTTGTGGGAATGGGTCCTCCTACATTGGAACAAGTCAGTCATATAAAGTTAATCTGGGAGACCGCTACAATTGTGGATGCAATTGAGAAATCATCTTACTGTATCATTATGACAGAGAAACTAGACATACTGAAGTCCTGGCTACAAAAAGAAAAAAAAAAATGCCTGCATAGAATAAGTTCCTTCCCTTGCTGAAGCCTCAAAGCAGTTCTTTTTAGACCATGATCTTAAAATACCAATATCTACAAAGTCAAAATAAGCACCAGTTCTCGCCCTTCTCCTTCAGGAAGTTATCGCTTAACATATTGTTGAGTAGTCCTACTATTTCAATAAGAGACAATGTAACATTTCCAATACTTGCATATATACACACACGTATGTACTTAATTTTTTCCACACAACAATACATTTATATGGGATATAAAGTAGCTAAGTTTTATATGATCTTATTAGGATAATGAAAGAAGATTAGCTCTTATAAGAGACAGACCAGTTTACCCTCTTGAAATTTTGTCCACTGAGAGCACCACTCTGCTATGACTCAACTAGGTCAGTCACTTCAGCTCTGCATGTAAGGACCCCTGTCTAACTGCACATGAGGCCAGGAGTTCCCATGTTTGAATCAGTCCTACAGAGTCTGCGGACTTTTAAGTGTTATTTTTCAGTTTCCATGATCTTACATGAAGACAATACATATATTAGAGAATTGTTTTAATTATTTTGAAATTACTTAAAAATATTTAAAATATGGTATTGTTGTAAAAATGTTTGGGTTTGAATTTTATTTCTACAAGCCAATTCTAATTTCATAAATTTCCTGCCAGTCCATAAGTGGTAGGAGGGTTTTCGTTTTGCCTTTCTTCCAAGGGTCGTAAAACTGGCTCCTGTCATACAAAAGATAATGGATATGATGGATAATTGCTCTCTCTAGAATGGTTCAATTTAAGCTCCTATGAGCTGATGGATAAACCAATTAGAAAACAGGAGTCTGAACAGTCTTTTTTACACTCAGTAATTGTTAGGACTGTCAGTTAAAATGAGGGATACAGCAACTGAGAATGTTACTTAATTAAGAGTAGATTGGACCCAACAGTTAAATCCTAACTAAGCATCCTATTGTGCTACATAGCCTAACTCCTACTGACCGTTCCCCTACTTCCTCAGCAGGA
>NW_010427701.1:69898-86361 GCF_000710305.1 Buceros rhinoceros silvestris | reverse complement strand
GAGAACACTCTAGACTACATAAAGATTTTTTTCATATACAGTATGCAATTAAGCAAGTGAATAAAAGTCAGGGAGTTTTGGGAGTCAAGTAATAGAAACCTGTTCAAGTTAACTTGGGATAAAATTCTGAAAAGAAACCTGCAAGGAAGAGGAAGGAGTCTCAGATTGACTAGTTTCTCTGACACACTAGCAAAACCTGAGTAGTCCTTCTGTTTTTCAACCAAGTGTCTCTATATAAAGTCTTGAGCACAAAATGTATGGAAATAAGCCCTATGCCATAGGGGGATTCTTTCACCTATTAAAAATTAGGTTTTGGAAACTCTGGCTTGAAGGAGAACTTAGAACAGCTTATTTACTGTTAGGGAGAAGCTTTAAAACAGCTGACAGATAAAATTGCAGGTTTCCAGGCTACAAAGAGGCACTAAATTGGCATTCAAAGTGCCAGTGGCATCTACTTGATGAACTATTTGCCCTTCTGACAGATGTTTATTTACATTTTTTAAAAAGAGCTTTCAGCATAAATGAATATTTGATTGAAGGTGGGAACTGTGGCAAGAGTTTGAAATTATTAAGAAGATACAGGAACATTTCCATAAGTATATATATTTAAAAATGTAGCTCTTAGTTAAATAAGATATTATTGAACTGAAGTTACAAAATTAGTTTTTCATTTTCCATTCTTGTTCAACATACCTTAGCACTGGAACAATTAATGGTTTGTGAATTACTTGAGTGACTTTCACAGTTAAAAGCAACAAGAACAAATCTTTTCAAGCTACAGAGGTAGAAAAGGGATTACAAATCACTCTGCTAAGTGGATTTACTGATTGTACTTTGTATGCAGTAACTGGAACCTTAATTATGAACCAAAAGCTCTTGTTTGTCTGTACAGAAGGTACTAAGATAACATAGCCCAAATTCATCATATCAAAATCTAGGTACTACACTGAAATCACTGAGATAAAAACATCTTTATACTAACCACCCTGAGATTTCAGTGAACAAAGACAGCAATCTTCAAAGGACTCAGAGATTTTCTGTCCTCTGAAAGTGCCTCTCATTCAGCTAAAGACAGATCCCAAACCAGAAACCCAACAAAGAAATGATGTAATAGAAATTTAGGGTAAACATTTCCCAAACATTAAAAAGTTGAAGTTTAGGGAAGCTCTTTTTTAAAATGAGCCCATTCAAAAATAAAACTTTAGAAAATATCATTTGAAAATACACAGTTGTGAGGAAAACAGAAGTTGGCATTATGATCTCATGATAGGCAAAGGCCAGCCTCATTACCAAGGAAGAGGAAAAAGGTAAGACAGCAACAGGCACTGAACAAAGAGAAAAGTGTTTGGTGTTTTACATGGTACAAAAAGGCAGAAACAGCAAAGAATAGAAAAGGGAAGAAGCAAGTAAGGGAGTCTCACAGCCTATTCATAAATCACAGGCCTCCTCAGCTCAACCACTTTCTGTCCTCTTGACATAGCATCTGTCTATGTCTGTCATGGCTGAACATTCCTAATTGTGAAGATCAGGTAAAGAAGACAACAAATGGTTTTCACTCTCTCCAGAACTGTTTAATTCACTCTTAGAGAAATCCCTACAGGGCAGAAGATGAGCTGTGAACAGTGTTGTAACTCCAGTTAAACAAATACAACTACTCCAGTTCCATCAGCTGCGCATTTTCCCCAAGCATATGAGTTCAGCGGTAATCTCTCACCATTCACAGAAATGTCCCTGAAAAACCTTAGATGTAGGCAGTGAAATGCAAGCGAAAGCATGTCATCACCAGCATCACAAACATACAGCCCTAACACATACAAAAATCAAATTTTTAAAACTATGAAAATTAGTAAGTACACCACATATCTCCAGCGAGTTAAACACACACATATAACTACCCACTGGCTACCTTAAATATACCTTACATTTTTAGCTGTAAAGATTTACTTACACTTAAAGTGCAGGTGTCCATAGATTTTCTTGAGAACTAGCTATGAATTAAAACATTACATAATTCTGTATTTGATACTAGATTTGTTTATACAACTTCCCCACTGAATAATACCTAAAGATGTAAAAGTGATAGAGTCAGATGTCGTAAGCTACACTAAATAAAAACTATATACATAGGCATGAATTGTCTTCTCTTAAGACTACATTAGTGCTAAAACATTTCTTACATCTGAGGACAGAAAGAATATAGATATAGAATACTGAAAAAATATTCTTTGCTCTGCAGTCTGTTCTCAAATATTAAAAAGGTCATGGAATATCGGCAGTAGGATTTGGCCTCTCACATTTGTTCTGTTTTCACATTTTCTGTTCTAGGCTAACCCTGCTTTCCAAAGTGGAGACATAAGGAACATCATTTGATGAAACAGGTAGCCAGGCTGCTTAGCTTAATGACTTCTCAGACATACTATTATGCATGACACCTCATTCTTACCTGGTAGGATGGCCAACAGCAGCTGAGAAACACGTAATACTAGCATCTGCAAGCACACAGCCAAAACACAGGAAAAAGAAGCTAACAGCTCTCTGCTGCTTTCGTTAATCACCTCTTCCATTTTTTTCTGTCGGGAACTACTTTGTTAGTTACCTTGCAGTAGTGCCTACAGGAGAAACCCGTAGCACTACGGAAAAGATTATGAATATATGAATATTACTCTATAAGAACTACCTCTTGTTTGTATAATAAAATTTAAGTAGTCATTATTTAATATTATTTTTTCTAACCTATAAGAAATTTATCATTATACATACAGTGAACATTTTTTTCCTCTCCATTTGCTATAGCTCTAAGAGAAAGCAAAAATTTCAGCAAGAGTATTTTTTTGAAAATGCTCCCATCTCCAACAGATAATTTAATTGAGGTATTTTAAATTGTTCTAAAAATTAATTATTAAGAAATTATTTTATTACTAAAATGCATTAGACATTAGTCGGTTCTTAAAACATCAGTATCCTATGTTAAAATATGGTGGGATGGCCAAATTATTTACTGAGAAAAATTTCTCTTAATGTTTCAACACCACAATACTAGAAGTCACCATCATCACGTAGATATGATCAAAACTTGCATCAGCAACTGCTGCCTACCTAGGTAAAAGGCATCTACCTTTCAACATCTCCTCTGTGCCATCAGAATCACCAGCTATTGATAGTAAAGATTTCATGAGGCACATGACAATTGTTAAAGGACCGAGGGACGTTATCCAAGATGCTATGACTTCTATATGAAACAAGGAACAGGTAGCATGGACAGAAACTGAAAAAGCAATTAAGTGCAGTTGCTAACATTTCAGTATAGCTTTCATTTCAGTTTCCACTTCGAGTGATATGCAGAGAATTTTAATTACACTCCAACATGCAATTTCCACATTTAGCCCTGCTGTCTACCAACACCTCCATAACTACTTTTACACTATGTATAGGTAGTCAGCAAGTTGGTTAGTAACACCAAGCTAAAGCCTTAGTTGTTCACACACTGCAATTTTTTTCTGGCAAAGCAGGTAAGACAAGATGGACTGCACATAAATTCACAAACTGAAACATATGATTTTAGAATGGGGAGAAGAAAGCTTCCTCAGCTCACCTACATCCTCCATCCTCAGTCTCTTCCCCATATACTCACTTCCACACAGTGTGAAGCAAATCCGTGTAATTGATACTCCTGTACCAGTGCTTCATTTGCAACAAGACTTCATACATCTTCATCAAGTACTGAGCCAAAGCTCAGATCTGATGTGTGAAAAGACCATGAGGACACAGTATACATGCTGCCTGAATATCTGAGTCTTGCGAAACAGTCTCATGGTTTTATTTCAGTAGTTTAATTATAACATAACGGTACCTTACTGGGGTGGGTCAGACTGGAGGTCACATTGAGTATGTGTTGACAAATGTATTTTAACCCATTTTAGTGGAATAAATTAAAAACAAAGTGAGCATTACAAATTTTATATAACACTAACCTTAGAAAGGTCAGGTTTTACAGTCAAGTATAAATCTTTCTGTATTCACAGATAGGCAAATTGGTAAAATCACAGTAATTAATTCAGTTCCTCTGGGGATACACAGCGGCTAAAATGCAGAGCTGTCACTGTCCTAAAAAATACAACAATTTGAGTATATTTACATTGAACGGGAAAATATGGCCTGTGAAAAAAACCTGTGAAAAATAGGTAATATAATAAAATTGGTGACCTGTCAGTGATTCAAAACTCGCTCAAGACTTCACTTAGCAAACCACTTTAATAGGTACTCCGAAATTAACAAGAGAATTTCTGAAGTCTAGTCCTACTACTGAAATAAACAGGTTACACTTGTGCCTGGCTAGGCATGCCACACATGGAGACCTCCACCTTGGTGTGCCTGCAGGACCTCGAGGGGACTTTTGCACCAGGACAAGCCCCAGTGGGCTGTCAGAGCATCAGGGGTACACACAGAGCTGGAGCACCCACACCTTCATTCTGAGATGAAAATGTGTGGTGTATAAATAGGAGGTCTCTTAACATTTGGTAAGTGTCCACTATTACAGTTTTTCTGATATATTGCTGATACTGATCCTGAACATGCAGTACACCAATCATCAGTTAATTCTGTATCATTAATAAACTGCTTCATTCTTGGTTTGATTTAAACAATGTAAATGAGAGCTTTTTCTGCAACCTTGTCAGACATACTGATACTGAAAGGATAGAGAAAGCCAGAATAGAGCAGATCTTATTTCTTTGCTTAAACACTCAGGAGCAAAATATGTTTATGAAAGAACAAGCCACACAGTAAAGAACATACTCTCTAGAAATAATACCTCAGCAAATTAATTGACAGTAAACTGCTTCAGGGTGTTTAGAGTTCCTGCTCTGTAATTTTGCACTCCACTTGTTGGACTGTTCATAAAGCTAAAGCCTAACAGAGAGAAAAATAGCTGAATAGGAGACAGGAAAGATGCTGAGAGAAGTAGCTATAACAAAACACAAATAGCTGGTTGGTCAGCAGCCTAACGAGGGCCAGTGTGAGAGGTCAAGAGGCCAGAAAAATGAAAAAAGACCAACATAAGGAGGAAAGTAAGATTAAAGCCTATTTTGTCAAAGTAGCTATTAAAGATTTAAAAATGTAAAAAAAAAAAATCTAACTAATAGGAAAAACATTAGAAATCAGCAGAAATCAGACTGTAAAAATTACAGAAGTCTGAGAAGGAAAAATTAAAACATAATGAAGATAGGCTTTCAAAACTATGATAGTAGCCAACAGGCAGCAATACAGTACAACTCATATGACACGTCAGGCTACTGACATTAATTATTAACAAAACATGGAACAGCAGGAAAACTCCAAATTATTATAAAAAGCACAGTGTTACCCTTAGCTAAAGCAAGTAGGATACCACAGGTAACTACAAACTGATTAGCAGATATTATATACAGGTAAAATAATCATCGTCCTCTCATATTAACACATCAGAAAACAAAAAATGTCAGTCACCAAGGTTAAAGGAAAACAAACTTATTTTCTTAGAGAAAAATCAACAAGTTAGCTTCATAAAGGTGAGTGCATAATGAGTTTACTTTATATATATTCTGCAGTGGCCTGGTGAAGTAAGTGGTTCCACAGGCAGCAAAATCAATGTTATTTAATTTTACATGGATTTCCATTCAATATTCTCATAAACAACCTTTTTTTATTCTCCCAGTTTACACTGCTTTCCCTTCCCAGTATCCCCCAGCTCTCCTTGGGTCCCACTCCTTACTCTGGGCTGGGCAAGTGGCTGGATGTGAAATATGTACCAAGGGGTCCACAAGAGTAACTGTCACCCAGCCAGACCACCAGGTATATGAGTCACGTAAAAGCACCTTACTTCCCCTAGTCCGGGCATTAATTTGGCTTACACTAACAATTAAAAAAATTGACATATTCTGTACTTGTTTAAAATTAACTGTTAAACAGTCATGAAGGGAAACCAAAGGAAAGGGAGGAGGTGGATTAAGGGACAATTAGATCAACAGACTGAAAAATCAACAAGTTCATATACATGTTATATCTAGATTAAAAATAAAAGCTACAAAAATACCTCAGCAGAAACAAAACATAATTCATTAAATAATTTTTAAAATTTAAAAAATTCAGTGGGAATTATAATTGAACAGTGCAATTTTTAATACATTTTAATGATATATAAAGTTACATATACTGCACAATCAAAAAGCTGCTTTAGGAAGATGCAAGTTATAATGGTTATAACAACTCAACATCATAATCCAATGCAACACATCACACTTAAAAGAAATATTTGATGTAAAAAGTGACTCACAACTACTTAGTATTTCTGTATAACACCTGGAAAGCCTAAACCGCTACATTAATTTACGGTGTTAAAAAAATTAAAAACTAGAAAAAACAAAAGAAGTTATAAAAATAACATTTCTTCAAGAATGACAAAAATATGAGATATTTCTGGAATTTATTCTTAATCTATTAATCAAAAGAAGTTTAGAGATCTAGACTATTTTGCAAAGGTATCTTAAAAGGTTAGAGGAATAGCACAACCAATGGCTGACATTTAAAAGTAAGTTAAATAATATTCATCATTAAAAACATGTCATTCAAGACTCAATAATCAGTAACCACTAAAAATTTCAATTCAATAAACTTGAAAGTATTTCAGAAAACTATTCGGGTATATTTCCACTTCTGCTTTGACTTTATTTTAAAACGCAATCATGAATTTTTTGGAAGATCAGAGGTTCAGCAATTCAAGTTAAAAGTCCCAGTAAGCCCTACTCCCATCAAGAGGCTGAGATAAGTAAGTAGCTGGGTCTTAACTTCCAAAATGGATGTCTCTTTTTTTTCACTATTTATGTGAAAATTCTGTGGGTCCTTCACTTATTCCTGACACTCATTTGAAAAATCTCAAATGTCTAATTTGGTGACCAGAGATTTTCCAGAATCTGATGATTTTTTTCCCATTTGCATTACCTACTTTGCAAAGCTCTGCAAATTTATATTCTTCATCTAGCTATCCAAAACTGAATCAAGAAATGATGGGTGCAGTTAAAAAAAAAAAAAGTTTTCTAAGAAAGAAACACTACAAAAGTTCATGAAAGTGATTTCAGCATGAATGCAAAATATAGTAATTTATACAGCGATCAAAGTGCAACTCAAAGTGCCAGGTACAAGCAAGCGCAATAAACAGCAGCAAAAGTATATTTAAAAAAGAAACTTGATTACAATTGATAATAAACCTATGCATCTTTATCAAAGGACAAGATTTATGCAATTTTGTATACACAAATAGAAATACCAGAGAAGACTGAATTTCATATGAAGCCCTCAAACTGTTGCACGAAGCTTCTGCTAAATAAAGCATTACATTAGTCATATTAAAAAGCAACCTAAGCAGTAATAAAAAAAATAAAAATGCACCCTTTGAAATTACTCTGCTTTACATCTAGATGCTTTGAAATTACTACTTTATTGATTGGACATACCACCAAAATATATATTTGGACAAGTTCTCTAACCTTAATTAATCCACTAGCAAGAATCAAGAATCTTCCTGTTTTAAAGAAAATTTAGGGTTTGGGCCTTTTTTTTTAATTTTATTTTATTACCTCAAACCATCTCTTCCCAATATAAACTGTCTGGAGGAAAGACTAGCAAACACGAGTTGCCCATTATCTGCCCCATAGCACTTATTTGCTAGCACTATGTAAAACTGTACAGCATTAACTATTAAGGATTAATTTGATTTGATTTCATGAGCTCAGTTCTGTCTCTACATTTTGCTGTTAAAGAGGGATCATTATTTCCCCTTTCTGAAGCCCAATTTGGCTTTACTTCACAAGGTTTGATAGCTCATCCATTGGGCTTACACTGCAGTGACTGCAGACATCAGCTCTGAACTTCTTACTTTAAACTGATTAGATACTGCAAATAGATATTCTCATGTACTGCAGACATGTCCTATTTAATAAGCACAGAAAGCAAATGCCATCTTTTATAAGATCTAAACAATAGTAAATGTTTAAAAGCGGAAACCACCTGAAGCGAGCTGGTCCAATGGGAGCCTCCCTTCAGGAAATTTATCCTCTCCTGTAACATAAGCAGCAGAATTTGTTTTTTTCAAATAAAGACTTTATGTCAGCTATTTTTTAGATGACTTCAGAGATGCAATGATACAATCTTACGAAACCATATGGACTAACATTAGATAAAAAAGACACCAGAGATAAAAAAAAAAAAAAAAAAAAAAAAAAAAAAAAAAAACACAAAAACCCAACACATTCAAGAGCTCAGGAATATCCCTAAATAAAGAAAAAATTGAAAACTTATGTAAAAAAAAAAAAGAAACAAGAAAAACCAACAACCTACACATTCAAGAGCTCAGGAATATCCCTAAATAAAGAAAAAATTGAAAACTTATGTTGTCAATATTTCAACAACCCTTCAATAAATACCCCCATGAAGTGATTTACTACTGTTGAATTTTACATTTTTTGAATTCCATGTACAAATAATTTTCATAATGAACTTTGTCTTTCCTTATTTTGTAACCTGTCTTTTCCTTTGTTTCAATTCATCTTTATTGTTTCCATTAAAAATAGAAAATAAGTTGATGTTTGAAATAAAAATAAGTCAATTAAATTTTATGTATTTCTCCCTAACTCAGAAATAAAGGCTACATTTTGTTGGCAAATTTTCAAATTAAGTACAACTTCAGTTTGGAGGATATTCCTCACCAGCAGGTGTCAATTCTAATAAAAGTCAAACCTTGACAAGTTTGACAAGTGTCATTTTGAGTAATAGGTATTTGAAATATCTATTACTTGGACAAAGTTTTGAAAATGTAAACTGTATTTTTAGAAACTATATCTGAAATAAGTAGGAAATTTTAAAATTTTAAGTGATAGATGAAGTGCTGTACTGCAGCAAAAATACACACAGGGAGTAAAGAAAAGTAGCAACTGAATGGAACAGACACATACTTCCTAAAACTTCTGCCTATTCACTATTGTTTGCAAGACAAGGGGAAATGAAATGAGGCTGCATCATACCATTTAACATTATCGAGATATTGTAGAAAACTATTAGTTCCTTTAAATACAAATAAACCTATACTGAAGGTCATGCCTTAGGAAGAAGAAAAAAGTAAGAACACTGCTGTTCAAAAATACCTAAGTGTTATTATGATTTATATACATACATTTTTTACAAAGTAGGAAAAGGAGCTGGGAAAAAATATGTCTTTACAGATATTATGTTTTTAAATAAAAGCCCAAATATGCCAGAAATTGCTGAAAAATCATACTAACTAGCTAGTCCTGTAAATTTCATAGAGGTTGTGTTCATCCTTGAAAGGTCATTATAGTGAATATGCACTAAGGAACCCTGCAACCAAGCAGGGCAATCAAATGCAAAAAAAAAAAAAAAAAAAAAAAAAAAAGAAAAAAAAAAATAGCTCTTGCTCTTGGATGGATTGTGACCACTGCTTCTCGGAACCCGGGAACCAAGCAGGGAAAAAAAATGCAAAAAAAAAAAAAAAAAAAAAAAGAAAAAGAAAAAAGAAGTTAGCTCTTGGATGGATTGTGACCACTGCTTCTCTTAACAGGGTAGACAAAATATGTCAAAGTAGAAGGATTACTGAATGTTACTCTTTTCCATTATTTCAGTAACAGAAATAATATTATCCTATGACTGCAAGTAAAAGAAAACTAACTAATAATTTTCTAATCTGCACATAAAACACTGACATTTTCCACTCATCATATTCTGGATGGCCTCACACAGGTGGCAGGAGTCCACATCTGAAGCCAAAACCAACAATTTTCTGCAGGAGAACAAAAGCCAAGGAACAAGACCCTTTCTCATCCCCCAAATCCCCTGAAAACCTTTGTGCACTTCTCACTTAACTGCATTCTACTTGGCTGCTGGCTGCTACTTCAGTAACTAGCCTTAAAATACAGGGCTTTTCACATGGGCTCAGACCTTTTAAGTGCAAGATCCTTTACGTGCAGGAAGAGCAAACGCAGATAAGCCAAGGCGATGCAACACTCTTCCTTTACAGCTTTTGAAGTCTGCCTAAGGACAGAAGGCACAGTAACCAGGATCTGCAGATGTTCCCAGATCACATCCATTAGCTTCATGGGGATTCAAACTCTGGATAGTGAAAATCTTTTGCACTGCTGAACATCATAGTCAAGCATAACCTGAAATCTATCGGTGGTCAGGAGAAAGATCTAAGTGCTTTGGACTTAATTCTATCATTTCTCTTTTTATATCTACCTAGTATTTTTATTCACATGGTATTTGCTAGATAACCAAGGAAGTTACAATAAATACATTAAGACAGAGCAGCTATATCTAGCTGCCACCAAAAGAAACAATAAGTTGTTTTCTGCACTGAAGGCAGAAACTGAAGGCAGACTTCTAGACTGAAGGTGGTCTGGAAGAATTTGCATTATAGCTTAATATAAAATTTTCTTTTCAAGAAAAAAAACTTTCCATATTTAAAATGAATCACAAAAAAAAAAAAAAGAAATAGTAATCCAGCGTGTATTGAGGCAGTTTTTCAGTTCTGCTTTACCTTTACACACACAAACAAAAATACTGCCAAATGCAACTGAACACCTCAGTATGAGAGCAATTAGAGATTAATAATAACATGGTTAAGAAAGAGCTCTTGGTACAGAATACAATGGAACATAATTCGATTTCATATTTCTGTCACTTGACCAATCTGTAAAAGACCTGACACTGAATCAAAGTCATCTACAAAAATATAATGAAGGCATTGCAGCAGGAAAAAGAGAACCAATACTTCATTGACCCTGTAACAGTACTATAGTTATGAGCACTCTCCTCTTCATTAATATTTCTCCTTCCAAAATGAAATGCTTGGGATTTCTTTGCTTTATATCCATGCATTGTGACAGCTGTCTGTACTTGCACAACCATTTGCACTTTGTTTAAAAGCTAATAAGGTTGTAATGGAGTTATTAAATGAAAATGTTACTAGGAGTTAGTTGTCGCCTTGTTTGGGCACATGACTGTCAACTCATCCTTCTGTGCTTGTTTATTGCCTTTTTATACTGCAAGTCCCCAGTGTACAAGGAAACCAAAGAATCTCTTACCCATTAAGATTTTTCATGGGTCAACATTAGTTAGCTTTATGGTATTTATTTGTATATTCCAACTTTTAATTGGAAACTCTTCGAAGGGCAATACCCTTCCATGCCGGCCCATCTGACCAGATCAAAGTTTCCAAACCACTGTTGCAAGCACCACAGCTGGAGCTTCCCCTTCAGCACTGTTCTGCAACTGGACACTGCTCTCCGCGGCAGTGCCATGGCACTGGGATTTCGCAGCCCTTCCCAAAGCAGACCTCCAGTATGCTGTACAAAACGTCCAGCACACTCCCCTAAAACAGCAGGAAGTGTGTGTCTGATAAAACTGCACCACCATGACAGCCCGAAGAGATGGTATTATCTACTTGACTGTTTCAAAAGTAACTTCTGGAATGAAACGTAATTACTTTGTCACACAGAAGGAAAAGTTCACATATATCACTCTAACACATTCATCTTGAGTATCTCCATTACTAAATTAACAAACCAATTCAAATAAGAAAAGTATTTTCATAGAAGTAAGGTATTTTGTTAGCAATATTACCAAATTAAAGCTTACTGAATCAGAAAGTATAATTTAAAGGTACTGCAGTTCTACCAACACAACAGGAAGCTAAGAAAGGCCACAAAAGCCTGAGAAGCAACAGAGAAAGGTCATACACAGCGTTTAAAAGTCTTGTTCCTCAGGAACAAAGGATTAAGTATTACAACTCATTGTGAAGTCTCATTCTGCTACTACAGCACTAGGTATCACCCCCTCCAACTCTATTGCTTTTTATTTCAACAGAAAAAAACCCTCCAACTTTAAAATTGTCCCCTCCCAGTCATGACTTGAGAGTTGGTTTTTTCAGCACGTGAAAATGTGAGAAAGTTTAGCTAGGAGTCTACAGTTCAGCAGCTCCTCCACAGCAGTTTGCTCACTGTGGTGTATACATATATATATCCTGAAGTAAAAGGAGGTAGATACATTATGAGAAGACATAAGCCACCATACATTCACCACAGTGCAAAATGATAATGAGGAAGAGCTACTGTGGTATAGATCATCCATTTTTAATTCACATACTGTTTGCACCTTCAAGATTAAAAATAAAAAAAGAAGAATATTCAATGATAAACAGCTGATTGTATAACAACATTTAATACTCCAGTAGGAAATAATACTGAAAACAGTTACACAGCAGAAACAACCAATGATGCTGGTCACATACTATTTGAGCCTTTTATCATCCCAGCTGTAACTACCCTTCGCGAAAGTAGCAAAGCCATAAAAGGGGAATATTTTAAAACAATTTAGGAATACAACAGCTGGTTTTATCTGACATTTCCACAAACCATAATTAACAGACCTGTTTCTGACATAGGTGTGTGAATGCAGGTGCATGCACTCTGTGAAGCCCCTCTCCCAATGCACATGTTCATACAGCCTCCAAAAGCCCATATAATCCAGTCAGAAATGCATTATTCAGTATTTGCTGGACTTGCCAGCAAGTTATCTAATTTAGACCTAATAATGTGAGGCTCTATTACCCTAATTAGCATCAGTAAGAAGCAATAACTGTCTGATTGACAGAAGACAACAAGAGCAGCCACAGAGCAGTCCAAAAGACAGAAAATCAGCATGTTTCAAGGTTGAGAGAGCTCCAGTTCACGTTACCATCTCTTACACATACGAAGTTGTAAAAGAGATTCTGCACTAGTAATTTATATAAAGCATTTCTAACTGCAAATCTTTAAGAATTCCTTTTGTTGCACAATACAACATAAAAAAAAGCAGAGGTACTTCTGAGTAAGCACGACCTACCTCTACTCTCCCTGTCCATACACAGACTAAGAAGTAGCTTTAATCTTATATCTGGTAACTGATTATTGTGGAGCCTCATAAAGAAAAATGCCATAATACAAGAATGAAGTCTCACTTCAAAGAACAATCTTGAAACGCCTGTGTTTCACCTGTCAACCAACATGTCTTCACGATCATTGGAGGAAATTATGTGCAGACATTGTGTCGAGTGTACTCTGAGGGCTAAGGATCCTGTATATGGCAAATAGCTTTGCTGTTTAATTTTGCAGAAATATCAGACTTCCTGAACTTCTATCTTTCACTTTTGCTGTGAAATGTTGGTAACGCTATTGTCAATGGCAGTATTATCACCAAGTCACTATCTTGCTTTTAATGCCTATTTTGCTAGAGTGAAGATTTTGCCAGTGCAGAGGGCTGTCTAGTTTTAGGTTTTATTGCTATAGATTAGCTTGTTTTGCTGTTCATTTTATAAAAAAAAATACCTAAAAAGCACTTAAGTTGTTTCCCCATCCCCTGTCAGGCTCTGATTTTAAGTAAGTTTCAAACACCTGACACATAAGACTTAAAATTAAAGGTACTGCAAAAGTAAATATGTAAAACCGCAGACACTATTCAACGTAAAATAAATACATAAATAAAAAATTCAGAAACAGTGGTTATAGATGGAGCCATCTGACACAACAGATGCCTTTTGTGGCTTTTCTGAATGAACCAGCAAGTACTTGAAGTTTTACAAGGTCACCCATTGTTAATTATGTATCCATATTTATTTACATAATAATGTGTACAGGCATGCATACCCCCAACTTTGACATCTTTCCTGGAGAAGTCAAAGTGAATTAATGAACAATTTTAGACTGAAATGTGAACTTTCTACATGCTTATGTGCAGCTGTCCTCTTTTCCTTTTGAGATTCAAAACATGTTTAATTCAAAGATACAGCAGAGAAGGTGAACGGAAATTCTGCGGTAATGTATGTTTAAGCAAGCTAAACCATCTGGAAGTTGTGAATAGGTGCTATGTCCAAAACATCAACTCAAGAAAGCACTGGTCTTCCTGAGGTATTTTATTCCTGTTTTCCTTCCCAGTTGCCCTTATTTGAGGTGAGGTTGTGCAGTTCAGTTCTCACTTTAAGCTTTCATATGCTTACTCTGTCTGACAGGGGCAAATCAACCTTGACAACCATCATACTTGCTAGGAAATGTGGAACAAAATTGGTGTGGATGACTTTTTGAAGAGATTTTAAGAGAATTCTAGTAGAAGATTGTATCTGAAAAATAAGCTTGCTAAAGTCCATGTCATAAATTCCCCGCACCCCCTGTTGAAGTGAGATTTAGTTTGTGGTGCACTATTAATTTCTACACCAGCAACTAAACAAAACGAAACTACTCTGGTACCAGTACAATCTGTATTCTAGCATGCCTCCTACTACTTCCATGATATTTTATCATTCATAATCATGCAGGAGAAGGACTTTGCCAAATAAATTAAAATAATTTCTCTATAGTTGTCTTCATCAAATGTAAAAGAAAAAAAATCTTGGTGGGTCTAGGAGGAAATTAACTCAAATTCAAGAGAGAAAAACTGGAGTTGCAGTAGAGGTGACCCCTTAAAGGGATTGTACTAAGTCATCTACACCTGGAGTGCTTTTGCAATTCTGGTTCACAAATCCTGCATAATAACTGTTCACTGGCTTCTGCATAATAACTGTTTTTTAACTGACGCTTTTCTGCTCTCTTCTTCTGACAGTTCTGACTGTCCCTTCCAGTTAAGCACATTCTTAGCCATGTAACAGTCTGTATGATCTGGTGAAAATATGTAAATCCTACTTCAGTTTTCATTAGTTTTTCTGCATAAAAAGAATATTAGGCCCAGACCCCTATTTCTCTACTGGAATATTTAACTTTGTGAAACTACTATGGACTGAGGTAACTAGATGGCAAGGCACCTAATGAATTTATTTCTGTATTTATGGGAACTGCAAAGTTTTCACAAATGTTTATCTGTAGGGTTTGAAAGAGTATGAAAATCAAAGGATTGTATTTCTATATTCTGATTATCTCAGTGGTGCATCTTATTTAAGAAGAGACTGGAAAGAGGTAATTAAGTAGGACAAATTATTTGGAAAGGTTTTTGGTTTTGTTTTCAGGGTTTTTTTTTTTTTAATTTAAAAGGTATATGTGGGATCTCCCAAAGAACTTACTAGTTTTTATTACTTCCTGATGAAAATGTGACTCTTAAGAACATATGTAGCTAGTACTTTCTGCAAAATTGTGCCATTTACTAAAAAAAGCCTGTCAATTTTTCCATTTAGAAAAGAGGAAAGAGCTGTTTTGACAGGTTTACACTGTAATGTCTGACTAACTTACATGGCAGATAGTGGCACTATGGAGTGATTCAAGTTCTGTTCTCAAGACCTGCAAAGAGTTTAAGGGGTTTTTTTGTTGTTGTTTTTAATGAAAGAACATTCTTTTTTCTCAAATAGTTTTGGTAATTTTTTTTTTGTATTTTTAAATACCATTTCAGGAAGAGACAGTCTCTTTCTTAAAAAAAAAAAAAAAGAAGATTTTTGACTTCATTGTTCTGGCAGAGACTCAGTTGTCACATGAATTCAGCAAAGACCACGGCAATGGTTAAGGTAAACCCTGTGGGGACAGACTGAGAGAGCTGGGCTTGTGCAGCTGGGAGAATAAGAGACTTCAATGGGACCTAAGAGCAGACCTCCAGTGCCCAAAGGAAGATTAGTGAGCAAACTGAGCCAGGCTCTTGAGTGGTACACACCAGAAGGACAAGAAGAAATGGGCATAAGTTGGAGTAAGACAGGACATAAAGCAACGCTTTTCCCCTAAGAACAGTCCAGGAGGGTGTTGTGGGGTCTCCATCCTCAGAGGTTTTTAAGAATTAACTGAAGAAAGACCTTGGAAATCAGGTTAGATCTCGGAGCTGACCTTGTTTCAAGCAGGAGGTTGGATTAGGCCCTTGCCTGAGATCCCTTCAAATGGAATTACCCTATCAACCTACAAAAATTGAGAAAGCACTCTTCCAGATGATTCTGTGAAAACACACCAAAAGAAACGAACAGATGCAGCAGAAACCTGTTTAATATTCAAGTGACCTGCAGAGTTTCTTGAGTATTTTATGATATTCTGGTTTATTATTATTATTATGATATCCTGGTTTGAGCTAAAACTTCCTTGTTTTGGGAAATGGACAAATAGAATTATTCCATGCAAATACGATAATTCCGCATTTAATTGGTTAAGGGGGTCAGGTGAAACGTTACGTCGGGAGGCTTTAAAAACACAGCAGCTCAGGGGAGGTCTCTCTCTCGGCTTCCGGACTTTCACGAGGAGAGGGCTCCCTCGGATCTGCTCTGCCGAGGGACCAGGCCAACACCAGGCCTGCCAGACCCAACTAGGCCCGACCTGCCGACCGACTAGGCCTGATACCTGCATCGGACTACAGACTCTGAGCCATTACTGCCGTGAGTCTTCGTCTAAATCGGGTGAAATATTCACACTCCCAGCCGAGTCACA